>NC_056572.1:29729093-29972313 GCF_018340385.1 Cyprinus carpio | reverse complement strand
CTGGGACGTCCGTCTGGATCGCGAGGGGTATGTGGAGATGAGATTCTTTTGAAGCTAAAATATCTCTCAAAATGGTGAGAAACATACATTATCAAAAGTTTGGACAAACTTACAGTATTCTTTATTACTACTTCCCAAATTTTAGAACTAAAAGTCATAGTAATGTAAGGGAAACAGGTCAATTTAGCTCAAAGGGAATCATTTAAGATTTTAAAGGGAATTTGAACAGAATCACTGTTTCACGGCTGATCACTGAAACGGGGGCCAGCGATCACTGAACGAGCCGTTTAACAATCAAATCTGCGCTGGATATTAATATCCAAAGTATAGGGAAAACACTATTAATTAGCACAGTAACAAGATCGGCAGTTTAAAGGATAGAACGTTAGGGAAGAATGAGTTTAAGAGAATGAAAATGTGAAATCCCAAGTTTACAGCAATGTAAAATTGCATAGACATGAACAACCATCAATCACTTAATTAACCCTCGCATTGAGTTCATCAATTAGGTTAAAATTATATTAGATAACACCAGTACAGATCAGAGTCTGGAGGTACGTTAGTTGCGTTGCCTGTGTAACGGGGTTCCCTTTGTTGTCGCTGAAAAGGGGGTTTCCCGAGGTTGCTGATTGGCTGGAAGTTCAGTAGTCATTTAAGTGACGTCTTGACCAATTAGATATTGTCTTTTCTCGGGGTGTTGCATTGTTTGTCCCACCCATTCATAAATCATATGTTATCTTATCAAGCACGAGGTCCGAATTTTCCCGCTCTTGCAGGGTATAATTTGGACATGATTCATATAACAAGAATATGATACATTTGACAAATAACTGATGGTCAGAAACGTTTCAAGCAAGAAGATTCGAACACACACATACTAAACATGAATATGATCCCTTAAGCTATTCAAAGACATAAAAAGACATACACAATAAGTGATTAGAAACATTATAATCAAATGTGGGGGTTACATGTATAATATGGAGTTGAGCAATGGACTGATATCCATTTAGAAGTCTTTTTTGAGTTCATTTTGGGTGCATATATGCATTGGAAGGCATTCTCTGTGCCATTCTGGGGAGTAAGGATATGTCCTGTGAAGACCAGAGGGGTTAACAGGTCTCCTTAGGAATTTCAGTCTGGTTCTGCTACGTGGGGGGAAGTCAATCCAACGATCTTGTTTACTCTCACGACTTTACATGTGAGGGTCAGACTGTCCATCTCTTCGATTACTTGCCCCAAATTAGACAATCTCTTCTTCGAATTGAAATTGTCAATAATTGTTCTAATGTTGTTAATGTTGAAATCTGTTCTCTGAAAGAGTTGGTTGGTTATCAGACTGTGGTGCTAGGAGTTGATTTACAGCATCCTGTTGCCTTTCCGAGGAATTTGGCTTCTCTTGTTTCAACCATGCTCACGATCGAATCTTTAATTTGTCTGGTTCAGCCCTCATACGCTACAGTAACTATAATAATAGTTTAACCAAAAGTTGTTACATTTTATATTTTAGCTTCTGGATTCTCTCAGCCGACTTCATGAAGTGCATCTTGGGATACTTTTGAAACAGAATTGAAGGAATTCACATTTATGCTGGGGACAGTTCAATGAAACTAGGGCTGCAGAATTAATCGAATTTCTAATCACGATTACAATTACATTTACAATTACATATTTGTTCAAAGCGGCAATTAATCGTTCAAAGTCCACTTATGTTATTCTGAGTGCTTAAGATGCTTTTTTCTTTCTACATGTTATCTTGAGGGTTTTTCCATTGTTTTAATTTTAGTTTTAGTATGACACTATACTATTCATATTTTTTCTTTTTTTATAATTTAAAGAAGAAACCAATCCGATGTATAGTTGACATTTGAGGCTTAATAGTATTGAAAAGTTTTTCAGTTAGAGTGTTTTCAGCCTGTATATTTTCATATAAAAATACTGCATGCAGTTGCATCAAACAATGGTACAAACATCATTCAATGTAAATTGTGATAATCTTAATTAATAATCACAATTAAAATTTCAAGGGAATAATCGACAATTATGTTTTTGTCATAATCGTGCTGCCCTACATGTAACAATTAAAAATGAATAAATACTAAGAAGAAATAAATGATTATAAAAATATTTACTAATAATAAAATTAATAATAATAATAAATTAATACATATTTATTTATGTATTTATTTATGTATGTATTTTTTTCCTTTTTTTTTCTAAGCATTAACCTATAAATCATAAGTTTATTTAATGCCAAGCAAATTGCCATGTCCAAACTTTTTTTTTCTGGAAATGTACCACAGTGCCACCTGAGTAACATGGTAAAGCATATACTACATAACAACAGTGATTGAGAACAGACAGCTGCAAATATTGCACAAAAAGTTTTGCATATATACAGTAACACCATTGTTAGGAAACATTGCTAGAATTTTTTATTTTTTTTTTTTAAACTCTGTCCTTGCAATCTTCATCCATCTCTCATAAAACCTCCAGCCAATGAAGACAAAGCTCTCCTGCAGGCATGCAAGCAGGGAAACACGCTTGAGTAGGCAGTCCCTGAACAGGACAAAATCTTTCAAAATGGCTGCCTCACTCTGGAAGATAATTATAGGAGATTTACAGCTGCAGGGATGAGGGGCGGGACCTGGCGGCCAGTAACCCTTGCCTAAAATTGCTGTGGCTGTTTCACTGACAGCTACTAAACAAGTTAATAAAGCTAGATGTAATATGTCTAGACAGGGCCCAAAAATGCTGGACTATCTGTTTTGATGGACTATGAGTTTAATTCATGTAACTTCACCTCATACTGCTGGAGAATTTATTTCACGTATTTAGAGGCCCGGCTTAAACGAAAATACACACAGAATCTGTAGCAGAAATATCTCTCAAATATCTTCCGATTACTGCTCTGGGACACATCTGCCAAAACCCCTGGTCTAGGATCAGTTTTCCAAAGCCAAACAGTCAGAAACATTAACTAAGAGTGAATTACGAAAGCTGATTCTTTAACAGTGGCTGCAGACTTCATACATATGTTACTAAAAACACTATCCTGTATGAAATTATTACACATTTTTAAATATAAGGTAATTTTATTTATTTTTTTTAGTTCTAATTATGCTTCTTATTTAAAATTATATCCATATCCACATTTAAATTAAGTCAAGAAAACCTTCCTCAAGACTGCCTCCTCATGCTGATTCCTTCTTGGCCATCTCCTTTAACACCTTGTATGTTAATTATAACACCCAACCCAAAAGTCATATGGAAAAATCTGCCTTCATTTGGTCATCATACTGTTCATTGTTCATGAATTAAACATTCAACCTGGTATTGTACAACAGATTACTCGTTACTATGGTACTGTTTTAATACCAGGTTACACCTTAAGTTGCTTACACATGATGCCTTGGATTTTAACAGCACTCTGACTAAAAGATCTGAAACATAGTATAATATAATATAATATAATATAATATAATATAATATAATATAATATAATATAATATAATATAATATAATATAATATAATCATAGACATGCACAGCAACACAAAATAGCTTAAAAATGAAAAACTGTTTGAAAATCACACAGAAAATCTGCCTTTCTTTCTCCTCTCTCTCACTCATATCTCACTCACACATACACATCTCATCAAACACCACCTGTCTGTAACAAAATCCAAACATCCAGGCAATACTCTGCAGACTTGCTTAAATCCAAGTCCTCAGTTCTGTTTAACTTTAGCATGTAAGAACAAGGTTATATATTTATATATTTAAGGTTATATATATATATATATATATATATATATATATATATATATATATATATATATTGGTCTGGCCTGTGCAAATCGACTAGATGGATCCCTGAATTATTGAGATAAGTATTATAAAATCTCCTATCTTGCCAATCCAAAAAATCTCCAGTCCAAAAACACAGACAGCACTGCAGAGCCAGGAGGCTCCAGCCAACAACCTGCTCTACACGCAAACCATTTCAATCGGAAAAAAATATAAAGACAGTGCGGAAAGATATTGCATTAAAAGAATATTTGCAGACTTTGCCCCTAGTCGATTTAACTAAGGCAATTAGTAACATTATGAATTACATTCCAGCTCATTGCTATAGAGGTCCTGTGCTTGATCTCTTTGACAAACATGTGGTTATCACTCTGAACAGGTGTTTTCTGTAAACATTTAGATCATCTCTGCTCAAAAGACTAAGCTGTTCTGCTGGTCTAAGCTACTGGTTTAAGAGATTCTTCCCAAGCTGAAAAGTGCTAAAACCCATGTAAAACCACCTTGATATCTAGCTTAGAATGGTTTAAGATGGCATTTTCAACAGGGCTGTTTAAAGAGCCATCATTCCAAGACAGGTTGGGATGAAATGCTCATTATAAACCCTATGGACTTAAAACAACATGTGCACGTCTTCACAGTGACAACAACTGAAACTGACGAGAAACCTGAAAGCTAAACAAGGCAGCATGGTCTAGATAACTAATTAGCATATATGATATTAGCTACTGCAAAGAAGTACAGTATGTTGCGGACTTACACTGCTGTTTTTTCCAGTCCAGTACACGACTGCGTGGTTGTGTGCGGAGTCTCCAGCCAGAGCAAAAGTGCTGCTGGTCAGTTTGGGTTCGTCTGGTCTGGAATCCGATACTCTGCCATCATGCTCATCATCCTTGTTCCAGCGAACTTCGGCGCGTTTACCCTGTCCATCCATCCGCAGACCGGAGGTTTTTCTCTGCTCCTCCGAGCGAGGATCAGCGCTCCGCGCGCTCTCCAGAAACTCGGGCACGCTTCTTTTGGCTCTCCCCAATGCGGCGTCCTCGGATTCCAGTTCGGATTCACTTTTCACATATTCATCCGAAAACAATTCTACATCTAAAGCGGACTCGGTGAAGTTCTCCAAAGGCGCACGGGAGTTTATCCTCTCTGCCTTTCTTTCCAGTTTCGTCGCGATCCCTGGAAAACCATCCACCTCTAGTCCAGTGGGTACTCCAACATTCGGGTAAAGAACTGTGATCAGCTTGGGTTTCTTTTGATCCTGTCTCGGATATTTCCCAGAATCAGGCGGGTCACGCAGATGCTCATCCCCTGCGTAATTCACTTGCATTGGCGACATACATGGCGCGCAACTTATTTCTGCCTTTACATTTGGAAAAACATACAAGAAGGAAAGAATTAGCCAGGTAGAAAGAGTAAAGTGAGCTCCAGGGAATACAACCAGACGGGTCTCCATCGTTAAAAGAGATTTTGGGGGATGCTTCTCCCCTCCCTCCGACTCTCAGACGCACAGAGAAGCAACTCCAACGAAGTGTCTGGGTTTAAAGAAGTGCTCCTCAGCTACACCGCTCACGTTCAGGGATGTGATGATGGAGTAAGGCAGCACATAGGGGAGGTACTGACTCCAAGCCAAGCCGCTGCTGCGTCTAGGGAGAGAGAGAGAGTGAGGGAGAGAGAGAAGAGCGCGCGAGCTGGGCATAACGACATCGTGCATATTACAGTATTTTTTTTTTTTTTATATATATCTAGCGAATTGCATTAAAATTAATACCTATTCAAGTTGTAAAAGCATTTTAATGTTTATGCACAAATAAATCCGCCTGGGCTTAATTACCACTTTTCATTTCTGATGTACCTAAATATGAACCATTTATCAATTATTATTATTATAATATAAGCACAAAATGCAATAATAATAACAATGATAATAATAATAATAATAATAATAATAATAATAATAATAATGTACGCGTTATGTCATATAGCCTATGGGAATGTATCAATTACATTTTCCATGTATTTACAATAACGTAATTGAAGAAGTCAAGCCTCAAAAAGGAAGAAAAATAAAAACATAAACGTGACATTGATGTAGTCCAAACTCCAAACGACGATTTAGCGATTATGTCATTGCTTAAATCGTAACTCTCACGAGCCATTCGCCGGAAGTGGACATTTTTAATTTAATATGTTGAATCAGTTTACCGACCGGGGGTGCGTTTCCCAGTTAAATATAATAGTTGGTAACGAAGGAAACTTGCGACCATAGTTGCTTTTGGGAAAGCACCCCCGATTGGTTAGTTCATGTGAACTGATCCGATTCTCAAGTTCGACTCACTAATTCAGTGATTCAGTTAACACCTATATTAACACCGATAACACCTCACTGAAGTGGATGGTTGTAAGGCAATTATTCGCAAATGTATGACTTCAGAAGACTTGACACTTAGCCTGCCCTACCACAAGAATGTGGACTACCTTGGCTTTACGGTACTTTTATGGTGAGTTTGCATCGTATACGGATTTGGAACGACATGAGGGTAAATGACGACAGAATCTTCAACTATTCCTTTAAGATGACTGTTTGAACAGCTCATGGTGCTACATAAACTGACTGAATACCTCATTTCATATCGTACTCCATTTTATTTTTTATTATACCCAATAATGAGAAACAACACACATTCCTGAAAATGTGTTGTTTTTGTAAGATGGGGCAGATCTTGTAGGTTTGGCACGTGCACGCGCGCAGGAGTGGCATTTATTCTCCTGTCGTGTGCGAGAATGCTGTGACCAGACAAGGGGCTCTATGTTGACAGGGACAAAACTGCAGGAGCCCAGCAAGGATAACCACATCCTCACACATCAGCGCACATGGGCTGCGACTGTGGGATACCTTTTTTTTTTTTTTTTAGCAGAGAAGGGAGGAGTTTTAGATGATCACATGCTGTTTTATGATGTGTTAGGGTCAGGTTTTGCCTTTATTGTGGAGACCAAATACTGCAAGTATAGTAGAACCAGAAACACCTACAACACACAGCTGAGATCTGAAAACTGTACTGAATACTATAAATTGTAAACAAAATCTGAAAAGTTTTCATGACGGTTAGGTTGTTTAGATGAAGTTAGGAGATGTCAAAGTGAAAATATCATTTGCTTAGTACCAAAACAGTAAAAAGTATAAAATGAAAACTTTCAACTATGATAGAAAACCAGAAGTGTGCAAGTGCATAGTTTACAATTACAAAACTGCCCCCAGAGGTTTGCTAAATTGGGCTCAATCCCCCTTAATGGGGTGTTCTAAAGAGCAAAATTTATTAATAAAAAAGAAATATTTCATAAAGCATTTTTGTTTTTCTAAAAATCCATTAAATTCAATATATTGCTATGATTTGGCATGGCCAGTCAGAAAAAAAGCCTAAACTGTAGTACTTTTCTCTGCTCTTCTGCAGCCTGGGGGGACCAGAGAAGATTGTATTGATGACAGCTAAGCGCTTAGCATATGACACACATACACTCAAATTAGAAGGAAGATTGATTTTTGCCCTCTCCTGCTGTTTCGACACTAACCCCTACTGGTTACATTATGCTGCAGATTACAGCTGGACTGAGGTGGCAGAGTACTTGCAGGCAGGTGTCGGAAAAGCTGATTAATACAGATCTGAAAATTAAGTAGATACGATTTTAATCTAAAGCAATTAAGCATAAGAGAGCGTATTTGGAAATTGACTGTATACTAAATATATATATATATATATCTTTATTTTCAACGTTTTTTTTTTTTTTAATACACAAAATTAGAAAGGTAGGAAAAACAATGACAAACAATGGCATAAACAGCATATGTATTTTAAAGGGAAAAAAATTAGCAATGCAACAAATGTACATTCATCAGGACTGCTAGCTTTCCTCTTAAACACAAGAGCCTCACTACTGACCTTTTCGTGTGATCTAGACTTCTCAATATAAAAGATTTACAGCACAGGCTATTGATGGCTTGAACATGTGGTTGATACATCTAGTAAAATAGCAACTCACACAAGAAATCACAGTTTTTCAACACAACAGTTCTCATCATTATTACAAGCTGCAGAGGTCCCATTTTTAAAATATAATGTGCTCAGACTGATCAATAACGTCCTCCACTAGTTTGGATCATTCCCTATAAATAAAGCCTTACCTGTCTCCAAACGACAATCCAGGCCTCTTCAGGACATTCAGCTGGTCTTGTTTCTACTCAGAAAGCAGGCGGATTGTGTATTATGTCACCTAAAGCTGTTTTAAAGGTTCATTTAGGTGTAGTAACAAACACATTAATGCTTCTCATTGTATAATTGTGCATTAGCATTATTAGACATTCTCATTGTTAGTCACATTATGCATTAGCAGTGGCAGCTTTGACAGGTTTGATTTAGATGTATGCTGTATGTTCAGAGCAGCAAAAGCTTAGAAGATTCACTGGCAATGATTCCCTGCATTTAGGTTTTAAATCATCAGGTTAACACAGTAGTATTTAATAAAGTATTTCTAAGTTAAGGTAGATTTGCTTCTGATCTCATCTTAGCTCATGCTGGCTAATAATGCTAATGAATTTATCTTCATTTTATTGGGCTGTTGCATTTTACATGGAGCTGTCGTTTTTATGAAGTTTGTTTGAAAATCTGAGCAGAATTTTAATGGCAAAGATGCTCTAAAGAAGAATAAAAACACCTTGGTCCTTCTCAGCCTAGATGCCCACATTTTTGTTTCATGAATCTTCAGATTGTTATTAAGCAGTGATGTGAGAAGCTCATTCTTCCACCTTCTGTGCCCTTGATTAATTTTATGCAAAACTTTTTACATTTATAGTCCCAAGTCGTGCATAGATTTAATGCCACTTCACATTGTACCATATAGGATGGGTCTAAGCTATTGGATTCTCCTCAAGTGACTAGGTTGAATGTTCTGTATATACACAGAAAATTCAACTTAGTCATGTGTATATGTATATGAGTTCTGTTTGTTATGTTCTTACAGATCTTTATCACGTTTTACTCCAAAGACTGAAAAGATGCTGTGCTTTACCAGACTGCCCACTATCTCACAAATTCATGCACCACGTACAGCCAAACAACCTCTACATAAATGATGTGTGCTCATGCATTTTTATCTCACTCATTCCTTCCTAATTAAACTGTAAAACATTGTGCATCTAGACAAGGCAAAGCTTAAAAGCTGCTAATAAATTCTCAATGGATTCCTCATGCTCCTCACAGATTTTTACCAATGATTTGCGCCAACTTCATTTACAGTGTGGTTTATGGATTGAATATTTTCAATTAGATAAGAGGGCACTGTTCTGCTGAATACATAAAATATGCATGCCGTTATTATTCTTAGTTGTATAAATTGAACTCTTAAGGACTAATGAGTGGTTTGTTGAAACTGCCCTTTTAGAACTAATGTATGACCAGTTTCACTTTGTTTTTCTTCTTCTTTTTTTCCTTCTTTAACTGGCCTGTCATTACCTGCATCACAACTCTGTGTAAAACATATGCAAAACATAAAATGCATCTGATACTTGGCTAAGTAATAGGATTATCAGTTTAGAAACTGGAGAAGGAAACACCTCACATATCTTCTGTTGTTAAAGGCCATTTGTCCAGTCAAACTCTTAAGGTACTTTGGCACAAATTCACCCACTTGGTGCCAGCAGAATGTAGTAGATGCCAACATGAACAGGTTGCATGATGTACCCTCATCCTCAAAAAAAAAAAAAAAAAAAAAAAACAGTGTTTGCCATTTTACTCATTTTAGTTTAAACAAAATAAAATAAATAAAATTTTGGTGCAAAATCATAACTCGTACATTGTATAAATGAAGTTTTGACTTACTGCAACAGACTTTTCTATAATATACTAAAAATGACTATTTTTTTTTTTTTTTTTGACGTTAATATATTTTGACCCTCTCTACAACATTTTTCAAAAGAAGCACGATTTTAATTCAGTTTGAAAGCAGACTTTTGAATCAATGTATATCTAAATCTCTGTTTGCCTGGGGAACACAGCTTGTGAGCTCCTTGGGGTTGTATTTCACCAGGGTCGTTTTGGAGGCATTGGCATGTCAAAATGTATCTCCATCCAGCCAATGTAGCCTGAGGGAACAAAGGCTGATGGAGACTATTCTTAAAAAAAAAAAAAAAAAAAACATACCAACAAAGAGGGGGAAATTAACAGAAAGGAGTAAACAAGGCCTAAATAAAAGCTTGACTCTGAGAAAGACTTGTGGAAGAGTTCTAGAGAGAGAATAAGGGATACCAACAAACATGACTTTGACATTTTGATGTTATGGATGCATTAAGAACTTAACATGGTAACATGGTAACATGATCCTTCAGAAATCATTCTAATATGCTGCTTTGCTATTCAAGGGATGTTTTATTATTATCGGTGTTTATTTATTTATTTTTTTTGTGAAAACCATGATACATTCAATATACATGATGTATATATGTAATATTAAAAGGGTCTAAATAACATTTTACATTACATAAATCACTTTTCGCACCAATATTTCACAAATATTGTTCTGTGTTCTTATTTGCTTTTTTAGCAGTATTAAATTGTGTCATCATTAAACATTATTTTTATAATCAACATTTCCCAACACTGTTAGGTTTCTGATGTTACCTTTCTGAAGTACTTATCCTTCAATCTAATGCATTTCTGAAACCTTCCTCACTTACAGAGTTGAGCCATCAATACAAATTTACAACTGTCCAATTGCTTGTTAATGGAATTGACAGTTCAATCAAGACATTATTCAGCACTGCCAGCCCAACCTTGACAGTGAACGTCTCTCATTTTCAGTTAAGTAGGCTTTAAATGTGGAAAGAGTCTAAAGCTAAAGCCCAGGCAGAAGTCACTTTGCTCTAATCTTCGATCAGACGTCTTTCTAACACAATCCCAACTTTAATGACCGTAAGGTAACCGTGTAACCATTCTTCAATCAGCACTATAGGGTAACTCCTAACTGCTGCTTTTACCTAAGCTTTCGTCCTCTGTTTGGAAAGTCATTTCATTACTTTGTGGATTTGGAGGATGCTTTCTACCCTCTGGCGAGGTTGTGTGGGTTGTTTTGAGTCCCTGTCTTAATTTCCCTATGCGTTTGAAAGAAGAGTTTGGCTCTTTGACATATCCGACTCTTTTGTGAGTTTCTTCTTTTGCAAATGCAGTTTTACTCACATTCGCTCTCTGAGGAAAACCAGAATACAAGAAAATAATATTTTGAGGCAATCTTTAGGGTGTCTGTAGGGCATTTTGCAATGGAAACCAAGTATACCTACTTAACTGACAAGGTGATTTACTAGTTAGAAAGATAGTAGACCTTTATTACAAAATCCTTGAGGCCAAAATAATATTATCTGATGGAATACTCACCAATACAATATTTTTTTTTTTTTTTTAAGTACTCGAAAAGCAGGTCATGATTTCCTGGGTTCTCAGAATCAGCAGCTCACAAATTAATTTTGCTACTGTTTGCAAACACATCTGAGGTCAACATCAATGTAAGTGATATCAGTAATAGTCGCACTACAGCTGCCATTCACACCTTCAGCTACATGCTGGTTCTCATTAAAATCTCATAAAAATCCATCAGAATGGCATTATGATTACGCAGCAACATGGAAAAGGGAAAAGGCCTACTGGCTGGATCCTTTGCTGTGTGACTCAGCATTGCTGTGATGCTAACAGACTTATTTGCTAGTAGCAAGCTGGGGAATACACACTGAGAAAAGGATATCCCCTAACTTCCCCTTAGGGTCCTCTCGATGTAATGCGGAACTTATTTTAACAGCCTCTCTGAATCTGGATGAGCTATTCTGCACCAGCATTTAAGCTTAATGCGAACTGCTCACTTAATACACAGAAACTGTGTGGAAATAGACCTGCAGAGGGGGAAAACAGCACCCATTACACTTATCAAGGGGAGGAGACACAATTCACAGAACCCAAGATGCACAAAATCACAGATATCATTGTTAAAGTCTGTATTCAGAGAAAATATGAATTTTTACTGAATGTAGGGCAAATTAATTTAGCCTTTCCTGATGTTTTAATTGAACAATTTTCAGTTTGTTAAAGGCAACATGCCTAACATGGCTACTGAAATGTATAGAAAGGTAAAAAAAAAAAAAAAAGGCATTTCACGATAAAATATTATGCATTTGAATGAGGCTAAGTTTTTCACATCAACCTAAATCTCACATACAGTACATGTTAGTGATACGTACAGCCAAATGCTAAATATATATATATATATATATATATATATATATATATATATATATATATATATATATATATATTATATATATATATATATATATATATATATAAACTTGTAATGAACATCTGGATTTCATTTTAAATGGCTCAGTATCTGTATCGGATGCTAGTTAAGTTCTAGCATTTAGTAGGTTGACTGTAGCTATTCATACAGTATAACTGACTAGTTTCAGCATTTTTTTTTTTTTAATTTTATTATTATAATACTTTTTTTTTTTTCATTATATGCTCAAATACTTGAAACTGTCACAGTTTGTTTAGACTCAACTGAGATAAAAATACAAATAAAAAGCATTTCACTATCAAAGGCAAGCTATATTCTGTTCAGAGTGCTGTTACAGTGTCATCTTAAGTGTCTTTTATTTTATTTTTTTATTTCTCATACAAAATAATAATAATAATACATGAATCATTCATTGGTAAACTACACCTTAAACCCAATTAAACACATTTTACTTTCATGGTCTCTGTGAACATATTTCAGTAAAAGGACATTTTGGTTCATTTAATCTATTTTATTGAAAAATTAATGCTTTTTACTGTCTTCATTAGCATAATAGCACCATAAATCAAACTTATTCTCATAAAACTAAAGCTTCCCAGTCTATATTTTTTTCATCACAAGGCGAGATTTATGTAACAATGTACAGTAACATCTAACAGGAGATGGCTGACCTTATCCTATAACGATGTAAAGTTATGTATCATATAAACAAGGTGATTTCTCTGTGTGAATGGCCGAAGTATAAGTTTGAAACTCATCCACAGATATAGGAGAATCAGTATAACTTAATTAAATATTGACAACAATGCAAGCACATTCAATCCACTGAAGCATGCCAAAAAATGCTCATGGTTAGTACCTCTAACTGGTAAAAACAAGAATAACACTATAAAGGCCATCATGTCTGTGAGCACCTGACCATCCTTGTCTCTAATTGCAGAAATAGTAGATTTCGATTCATCATACTTCAGTCCCAGAGCCAAGAGCCTTTCCTTGCTTTTCTTTGTCCATATAATAATGCCACCCGGTACTGTGCAAAATAAATGCAACTCTAGACGTGGAGAGGGAATGCTATTTGCCTTTCAATGCTATAAGCAAGGTAGCTATTTCCTTTGAGAGATCAACAATGTGGCTGCTATATTCCAGCAATTTTATTTTACTCTCAAGATCAGAGTCTTTTATTCTTTGTGATATGGAAAGATGGGACAAAATGCAATACAGTTCACTCTAATAAAGCACTTTGCGGTTTCCAATAATGCTTCTGGGCATTATGATCTCCAGCATTCAGTACTGAGTATTCTGTTTTTTTCTGGTGAGCAAAGCAGGGTTAAACTTCCACCTAAAAGTCTGGTGGTTTTCATTAAAACATATAGGCCTCATGCATAAAAAATAAATAAATGAGAAATTAATTAAAAAAAAAAAGTAAGATGGGCATAATTTCTGCCTGAACACAAGGGGATATTAAGAAGGGTGACAGGAATGTATAATCAGTCCTGAATTAAGATTTATAATGAGCAAAATGAAAGCTGTGCCAGCCGACATTAAGGCTTTAGTACAAGCATAAGTCACGTGTTCAAATCATTAATAAAAGACATCAATAAAGAGTGCCTCCATAGAATCATCTCAGTCTGTGTTACTAACTTTGTCTACTGCTACTTGGAAATTCAAATCAAGATATGTGTAAAATATTGGAGATGATTAGATTCAGCATGATTGTTTAAACATGGGTATTGATGGAAAATAATCTGTGTGAATAATACATGACAATCATTCTGTCATGCTGTATTGCATATACTAAACTAATAAAATTATATTTATTGAATCTTTTTATTAAACCCAGCAGTCAAATATATATGCAGCAGATTATATATTATAGAAATGTGAAGATATTGGGGTTTTCGAATACCAACACTGTCATTCGAAACACACACACACACACACACACATACATATAATCATGAAAAAAAGCAGCACAACTGTTTCCAACATTAATATAAGAAAAGTGTTGTGAGCAGCAAAACAGCATATTTGTGGCTTAAAAGTAAAAATAATTTTTTGCAACCACAGTATTATATAAATAAATACTGCTTATCATAACATTACTTTCAAGAGTTTAACAAGCAGTCTTTATTTATTTGTTTCACATCTTTCAACAGCAATAAAACAGCTAGCATGTAAGGAAATGTTTTCTCCTCCTTTCAAAAAAATATTCTTTCCTATACTTGTTCTCTCTGCACTCTTCATGCGCCTCATGTAGAAAAAAAAATAAGAATGGAGTAAAGCATGACTGATTTATCATATGTTATTACATTTTTTTGTTAATAGCGTCACACCATATGACTCGGGATTCTTCAGAGGCACTTAGCGCATGGAAGTTTGTTTCCATCAGTGTTTAAATCACAGTGGCTGTTACTTTTTCATTCCTGTGATTTTAACTTCAAGAACCCCATTTGGCAGAGTGAACGTCAAGCTACTGCTTTTACTGTCTTATAAAAACAAGTACCAAACTGTCATCAGAACACATGATGTGCACCAGCATTCACAAGCACTTAAAGACAACTTCATCGCTCTGAGAGAAATATTCATCATTGCAGCCTTTCATTCTTCATTTGTCTTAGTTTTACTTACAAGCACAAGCAAAAGAAAGAAGAGGGGGTGTTATTTTGCAATATTGAATTATTTATGGCACGTTTTTCTTTGTCTCTGAGAGAGAGCGCCAGTGACAAAGTGCTTCTTTTTGCTTAAGAAGGAAAAAGATGCTTGAAAACCTGGCCTCTTCTTCATCTAAACACTAGTGAAAATCAACTGAAGCTAAAGGAATGTACAAACAGCCTTGATCAGACACCCCCATCTTCATCCCCAAGGTCCCTAACAGATGCTTTGGGAAATAAAATCAAAACCAAAACCAATCCAAGTGTGCTACAGATGTCAGCTCACAGCTTTCAAAAAGACAGTGCTGTCTAAAGCCAGATACCTTTGAAAGCTAAACGTCTATAAATGTGTGATACAATATATACACTGAGACCACAAGCTGTTATCTCATGCAGCATAGAAGAGCCTTGTAATATTTATGAAGTTTGTGACTGAGAATCTTTATGCATACAAAAAAAAGTCTGCTCATCAAGACTGCATTTATTTGATAAAAAATACAGTCAAAACAGTACTATTGTCAAATATTATTACAATTTTAAATAACTATTGTCTATTTTAATATATTTAAAATTTTAATCTATCCTGTGATGCAAAGCTGAATTTTTAGCATCATTACTCCAGACTTCAGTGTCACATGATCATTCAAATATCACTCTAATATGCTGATTTGATCCTCAATTATTATTGGTTCTCAGATATCAATAATGGTTTTTATTATTACCAATGTTGAAAATAGTTTTTGCTCTTTAACATTTTTGGAGAAACCGTGATACACTTTTTTCTCTCAGGATTCTCTGATGAATAGAATTTTCAATAAACAGCATTTACTTGATCACTATTTAAACTATTTAATGTGTCCTTGATGAATAAAATTATTATTATTTCATTAATTTGTTCTTATACCCCAAAACTTTGAATTGTAGTGTATCAAGGTTTAAATATTAGCCAGAAAAAATGGTTTTAGATATAAAAATTTTTGAGCACCAAATCAGCATTTGAGACTGATTTCTGAAGGATCATGTGACACTGAAGACTGGAGGAATGAAGCTGAAAATTTAGATTTGCAACACAGAACTAAATTACATTTTAAAATATATTAGAAACTGTATTTTAAACAGTATTTTTTTTTTTCAGTTATTTTAAACTGTAATAATATTATGCAATATTAGTGGTTTTACTGTATTAATGATCAAATAAATGCAGCCTCGGTGAGCATAAGAGACTTCTATCAAAAACATGATACATATATATATATATATATATATATATATATATATATATATATATATATATATATATATATATATATATATATATATATATATATATATATATATATATATATACATACATATAACAATGTAAGTAGAAAGATTCTGTTAGCATAACGTCCTGGGGTGGATATTTGGAAATGAGAAGAGAAACAGAGATGAGCATTTATGAAATTCTCTGATATTCCAGCATAAATATTAATGTCACTGTATATGCAAGCCTGCTTTGAATCTGAACTGTTTTCATTGACCTCTGCCATTTTAAACTCATGCTTTAAATTATACTTTTTATTTCCTGCTTATTTCAGGCAGGAACCTAATCAATGAGAATGGGTTTTTAAAAAATGTCCACATGTCTCTGAAACCACATATTCCCTCCAGCGCTATTCAGATCTAGCACTCTATTTGGAATAAGTGGTGCAAAGTGCATTTGCCATCATTCAGTCCAACCTCTGACACCATTTAATTTCAGTTTAAACATGTTAACCAGTAATTTGCTTAACCCCTACAGTATTAGTCTACTCAAAGTGAACAAAGCTGACTCAACTGAGCAGTTTGTTGAAAAGTTGCTTCTACAGGTCTTAATGCATGGTTATTTATAGCAGTTAGCACATCCTCAAGGTTTGCTTGGTTTGATTCATTAACTTGCACATGAACAAACAAAGCCTGACACTTAAGATAATAAACTGAGGAAATAAGCATTTCTTTCCTTATCTGTGATAGATAATTCACTGCTGTGGTATCAGGCTTCTTTTCAGCAATTCTCTGCTGCCTTAGCCTTTGTGACCATGTGGAGTCTCTATTTGTTACTTCCACGCCTAGTTCTAAGCTATTGTCAGTGTGATAGATCCATTCGTTTTGTTTGGGGAAGTGTGGCATGTCTGAACTCAGGCTACTTTAAATTCATCACCGTTTTGACCAGCGGGAGAAATGCACTCAAATCATGTCTCAAGAATGCACTCTCAGCCACTCTAGGCATGTTTACAGGCAAAAGGAATATATATACATATATATATATAAACTTAAAACTTCCTGAGATGTAAGCTTACAATACTACATGTTGAGGAAATCTGATCTGCGTCTGTCAAGAACTTATATATTTATAGAAACAGCACAAAATGAAACCATATTTTAAACTGTTTCCAAATAATCAAATGGTCCTACTTGAAATGTCATGTCATGGAATTATAACTCAAATATCACAACTCTACAGGCTTCTTTGACTTCAAAATCAATACAACTTATAATTTAATAATTAATAATTCAATATGTTCAAATACAGAATTGCAGCTATGGAGAATACCCATAAGCCCTTGAATAATTTATGTATTCTTGGTCAAAGCATGGGAATATTTCTTAAAGTTTTATCTCTCTCTTTTGAGTATTGTTGATGTTTTAATGTATATTTTTTTCAATAGCTGAGTAAGTATAACCAATACAAACAAAAACAAATATATTAGTATTTATATTAGTATAATATATAGTATTTCTATGGGCGCATAGACATGCAATTCATAATTAATTTAAATACGTTTACGTAACTTTATGTAAGATTAATCAATCATTTTACAGTGTATTTTACAGTAAATGCAATTTAAATTATAAGTTAATTTAACTAAATTTAACTAAAAACAGATCGCTTCATGAGTGCCTATTAAATATGCCCCTAAATACAAAAATACCAATGACTGTTTCAGCACCTGGTAAATTGCACATCTGAATCTTTACTTAACTGCAAACAAATTAAAAACAGAAGCCAAGAAACATAATCAAGGTAAAATAAACAGTAGGACAATAATAAATGGAGGCTAATGGCTGTTTGTTGCTAATGAGACTTTTCACAAAATGGGCTTGTATGGCAGCATAAGCTGTTCTTCTACAGATATTTCACTCCAGTACAGTCTCTGTAAACGTGATTCATTTTGACCAGCAGGCACAAAATCAGGCTGGAACTGTCCAAGGTGCTGGCCTTTCATCTGCAGTCCTCACCTCGTCTGTCTCAAGACATCCAATTTAAAGAAAATAATTTGGAGGGGAAAATAGGATCATGGAGCACTTTTGTTAATGTAAAAGTCTCTTCAGGCAGATATTCTTAATTTGTACCCCAAAAATGAGGCAGAGAGATCAATTAGAATGTGGGAATATAAGTCCATTTAACATAAGGAGCAGGACGACTGGAATACAGAATTAGCTACTGTGAATAAATGGCATCAAAATGCATTTTTATCTGCATTTGAGTGAGAAATACTGAATGTCAGGAATCTAATTAAATTTTAATTAATATTTAAACTGCGTAAAATGCACTGTGACAACAACATTTGTGGTTATCACACCATTAAAACATTTTCACTCCTTGGACTTGCACATAAAATTATTTAAATGTTCTTATTAAGATTTTTTACCACACATCGACATACTCGTAGACACTTTAAGAATTAAAAAGTATATTTAATTAGTGCACTTTCAAAAAAAAAAAAAAAAATTCCTACATTTGGAAGAAAAGTGTGGGTGCTAGACAACATACTGTACCTAGACAAAATGCTGATCAAGGCATTGTAGGCATTGTATTGGATATAGCTGGAAGCACAGTGAAATGTGTCGTTACAAAGTACAGAAAATGAGGAAACTATAAATTTGACCAAAAAATTATAAATAATCAATGTAATCAAAAACTGGGTGTCCATTGCTGCCCATTAGATCTTGCCTGAAGTATCTCATATCTCAGGACATTTAGAAGAATGATTTGATAACTAGATGAAACCAAAACTGAACAAGTTTAACAGAAGACACCAGAACACACAATCGTAAAAGAATTGCACATTTGCAATGTTAAGGAATGTATTTGGAGTAAATATTTTTCTGACACATGATTTTCATAGTTAAGTTTTCGTAAGTTAGTTTGTATACAGTTGGAAACTTATTATTATTATTTTTTTTTTACGATGTATCATTTTCTATGATGGTATATTTGTAACAGTCTGAGTTATACAAGAAAGAAAAAAAATATAATAAAAGGGAAGGAAAGAAAATGTTAAACTTGTGCCCAGTCTTGCCTACTTGACAAGCATCTAATATTCTCACATAAAATCATGGCTGTATGCTGCAATACATAAAGTGAAAGGGTCTAAGGGAGGAGAACATGTTTTCTTAAATGTTTACAATGGTGCCTAAAACAAAAAAAAACAAGGTATAATGTCTACATCACTGTCGTCACCTCAAAAAAATAATAAAAATAAATAATAAAAATAATTTCCAACAAGTTTCTCAAACACTGTTATTGGTCAGGCAAGCAGAAGCCCCACCTCAGTACTATCACCATTGGTTCAGCCAACTGTGTTGGGCTGGTTGGAATGCTCACTAACAAGAACCTACAAATGACTTCCTTATAGTTGTCTCTCTGCATATTATGCTGAAACAAAGTGTATTTTAAACATTGAAAATAATAGCACATTTTCTCTTTAAAGTGCACTCACCTTTGTAAAAGGATTTGATAGTGCTTCAGAAAAGAGCAAAGTGGTTACTTAAGTAGCTGTATTTCCTGTTCATTTAACATGGAACTTTGACCTTTTTATTTCCTGGATATAATTAGGCTAACCTTTCAGAAACTATATTCGGACCCCAACAGACTTATTAACTCCCCAGCACTGGAATGGAGACTTTCTCTGTCTTGCTCCCTCATAGGTCTGAGTCGAGTAGCCAGTCTCCTGCCCAGTCAAGGAATTCATTAGGCCAAAACAACCTAGCGCTCTTTGAAGCAGTGCCAATTACTCTTTGCTAGGCATTTTAGGAGGTCTTACTTACATGAAGGAACACAACAGCTCTTGGGAATCTCATCAGATCTACATAGGTCCAGCAGAGTGGGCTTTGCCACTTTGAACCTGGCGCCAAACCAGTTTCCCTTCCCCAATTTTTCATGCTAACCACATAAATAGAAACAGTCAAACTGAACTGGGGTCCGGCGATACATTTTTTTAGACCTACTTGTCTTAATCCAGTTGTTGGCATTTGGTCAGTCGTAGGCGTTGAAGAGAGACTTTACAAATATCTTTGTTTGATACGAGAGCCAAATATGATAATGGTTTGAGTGTCTAAAAACAGGCCATTCAACTTCAGTCTCTTCGTATTCATGATTTAGATTAATATTGCATAGAAGAGCACTTCTTTTGCACTCGTTACGTCTCTCAAGCTAAACAGCTTTTGACTGCCGTTTATATTCTCGCTCAGCTTGTTTCAAGTGTTCACGACAGGCCCTCACAAAACAATGGAAATCCAAGGCTAAAGTTAGCTAAGCAAACAAGCCGTCCAATGAGACCTAATTTCTATTCTAAAACAGGGAAGAGATTATCAAGGTCACGCATGTTAAGCTTCCCGCTCTCCCACACGTTGGCGTTTAACCACATGAAGTGAGTCATGGGTGCCCAGTCTCACAGTACTCCAAAGCACAGCCCGTTTGTGTTGGTGTGCAGCCAGCCATTCTTGTTTTTTGATAACCCTTTCAAACGGGTAGCGTCGTATTAATAGGCAGCCAGCAGTGTGGCAACTCGCCCGTTTATATATTTATATCTGCTCACAAAAGCAAGCCGGCGTCTGTCCCTATTGATTTATAGCATTATGGGCAAAAATTGCTTTGTTTGAACCTTTTCTGACCTCGTGGCCATTCTGTGATGCATCTTTAAACGCTCGCTTCCTCTGTTCACGACCTGCCGCTTATACGTTCCTCTGTCAAATCACAGTTGTTTAGCTTATCTCCATCCCTCCCCGGTAAGAGGGGCCCGCTTGGAAATAAACCGAGACTTTTGTGTTACAATAACACAAAAGCGTACATGGCTGCAATACTAATGCAGCGATAAGAGGGGATGTTCAAATTTACAGGAGAGAGACAGATGCTGAATTTGGATGTCCTTACATTTCAATAGAGATACTGCAAGCAGAGCGTTTAAAATATGCCATTAATGGCAGTCCTCCAATTAGGTATCAAGCCCAAAAATCAATGGCACTGGATTTGAGGTAATTACAAAAAGTATGCAAATACCAAAGCTATAGATCGAGGATCCTGTGGGAATATGCCATTCTCGTTGGGTTGGATGGGTAACAGTCTGTGTTCATTATGATTAACCTTTTAGGGTCATTCTTTGTTAAAAGTGCAGTCAGTTATCGCCTGTATGAGGTAAGGTAATAGGGCAGATATACTATAACCTCCATTATCATTGAAAAGGCTGTTCTATATTTAAGCAATTAGGTACAACAGCATGACCATGAGGGCACTAGTGTATTCATAAAAAGGTTAATGCCTTTTAAGAATTATACAAAATAAATAAATACATATATATACATAAATATTGCATTAAATTAATGCAATAAAATAACTTTTTTTTAGTAATTATTCACCCAGAAATTAATATTCTTCCATATACTCACCCTGTTGTTATTCCAAACTTGTGACTTTTACAGAACATAAAATATTATACTTGGAAGAATGTTGGGGTCCATGCAAAGCAACACTGAAAAAAGTCAAATGGATTTGGAACGACATAAGTGTAAATTACAGCATTTTTATTTATTTATTTAGAGGGAGTTTTAAAGTTCCATAGTTACACTAGAATATATAGTGATTTCCTGTAAACCATGTGCAATGAAAGAGTGGATTCCAAAAGTCTAAGAACACTAATAAAAATGGTTAAAAAAATGTTTTATGTTAATTTATATTTCTATTTCCATTGAAGTTATACTATAATATCATATAGCATAATTTCAGTGAAAGGTTAAATTAAAATGAATAAGAATTTAGTATGTCCCTCTTTTGTTTTAATGACAATAGCATTCAAGCTATATGAAATCCATGTGGGAAACCTTCCAAAAGTTCCAAAGTGCAAGAACATTTGAACACTTCTGTACAAATTATGATCAAATGCCACAGATTACCTTAAAACACTGCATATTTTACATCATAAACAATTTTCTTTTATTACGTCAAAAAAAAAAGAAAAAGTATAGCACTTTTCACAATACAAATCATTGCAAAGCAGCTGTACAGAAAATTATGTTTCAACAATATATTTAGTAGTAGCTTATCAGTGGCAGAAATGTACGGAAAAATTAATTAAAGACATAATCAATTATAGACATAATCAAACAGACAATGAACACTATTAACAGCAATAATTATATGTTGCAATCAAACTTATAGCAAAATTTGGTAGTCCTGTATGTTGTTTCAGGGTTGGCATCCTCTGAGGGGTTTGCATCATCTCTTCTCAGGTGTTCTGGATTCAGACTGAAGATTGTGTAAATCCTAGTTACCACGGGATGCAAAAACAGAGAAACAAATAGAGATTAGCGTAGCTGCTATTACAACCAAGCAAAATTGATTTGTTTAACCCAAGCTAATGAATAACAATGCAAATTTGATCAGATATACAGTAACTGCAGTCCAAAATTATGAGATGCATTATTTGAATGCTTGGCCAAAGAGATGTGTCTTTAATCTAGATTCAAACAGAGAGAGTGTGTTTGAACCTCGAACGTTATCAGGAAGGCTATTCCAGAGTTTGCGAAAAAGCTCTACCTCCTTCAGTGGACTTTGCTATCCTAGGTACTATCAAAACTTTTGAGTTTTGCGACCTTAGGTGATGGATTGTAGCTTGGTAGAAGGCTAGTTAAGTACGCGGGAGCTAACCCATTAAGGGCCTTATAGGTAAGTAATAATATTTTGTAATTGATACAGAACATAATAGGTAGCGAGTGCAGAGACTGTAAAATTGGGGTAATATGATCATATTTTCTTGACCTGGTAAGGAATCTAGCCACTGCATTTTGCACTACCTGTAGCTTGTTTATTAAAGTTGCAGGACAACCACCTAGCAGTGCATTACTATAGTCCAGTCTAGAGGTCATGAATGCATGAACTAGCTTTTCTGCATCAGAAACAGGTAACGTGTTTTGTAGCTTGGCAATGTTTCTAAGATGGAAAAAATGCTGTTTTTGAAACATGGAAAATATGATTTTCAAAAGACAAGTTGCTGTCTAATATAGCACCCAGATTTTTGACTGTAGGAAGTAACAGTACATCCAGCAAGTTGCAAATTGTAATCCAAGAGATCCTGTGCACTGTTTTTGGTCCAATAAGTAAACGGTTTAACGACTAATTCATTAAGGCAATTATGCAAATCAGGTAACGGGTGCAAGCATTCCCATAAACTATATGCTTTTCCCAATCCTCTAAAGTGCTCGTTGTGGATGATGGAGCAGACAGCTGTGATCTGGCATACTTTACTGTGACTGTGTTTGGATATATAACATTCGTTTCATATATTCGTATTTCATATATTCGTTTCAACTTCGTTCTAGATCCAAAAAATAAATAAATAAATAAAAACACGTGCATGTCTCTTAAATAAAATTCCCTTTAATGCCTGCTTTCCACGGGTGGTAATAGCATTAACTGCACCAGGCAAAAAGGACTTTCACAAAGGCTATGGTACAAACTAAGAGCCTAATTTACATAGAATGGAGGCGTGTTTGTGCTGAAAAGAATGACTGACTTAAATACGGGTGGACAGCGGAGACGCAGGTTCTCGCCAAACTCTACCATGGCAAAAAGGACTTTCACAAAGGCTTTGGTGAATAAGGCTCAAACTAAGAGGCTAATTTACATAGAATGGAGGCGGAATTACTCACAAAAGAATGACTGACTTAAATACGGGTGGACAGCGGAGACGCAGGTTCTCGCCAAACTCTACCATGGCGCAACTGTTTAGTAAATTCATGTTATTCAATGGTTAAATAGCAAAGTCTTCAAAATTTGTATTATTCTTCTTACATTTGTCATGCCAGGTGGAATGTAAAAGGACCATCAACATCTCCACAAACACAACTGAATGTCTTTTCAGGCAAACCACTCAACCAGAGGAAAATAATTTGACTCTCAATGTGGATGTGATTCAGCCATGAGTCAGTAACATGCAAACACAAACCATGGCTAATCTGCAGCGAGACCTATTTTAAGTGATATCTGTGAGAGACACCAGTCTCCTCCTTATTTAATGATGTGGCTTTAAACAGAAGAGACTTTTGGAGTTGTGCAACATAGCAAAGAAACATCTGTTCAGTGCTAATCCCACCAACGAACATACTGACGTAAATGTTTGTTGTTGAAGGATTTCTTGAATGTCAACCAGGTGAAAAACACTAAGGGACTGAAGGTAAAAACAACCTTGAAGAACAGTAACAGTGCACTAATAATGTTTTAGTATGAGAAAAATATCAAAACAAACTAAGCAATATATATTTTTTTTTTAATTCAAGTGGAAAGCAGTTTACCAAATAATGTACTCGGTCATCATACAAAACTGCCCGCACAGCCGTTTGGCGCACCGACTCGTGGTACCGCCTCGGGAACCGCAACGGGCTCACGGCATCGGCAACAGCCTCGGCACCGCCTCGGGAACGGGCCTTGACGGGTACCGCCTCGTGAACACCTTCGGCACCGCCGAACGGCCTCGGGAACAGCATCGCGGTCACCTCCATCGGAATGGCCTCAGGAACGGCTGTCGAAACAAGGCCCGCCTCGGGGAATGTACCCGCCTCATCGGGCACCGCTCGGCATCGGGAATGGTCCTCAGGCACCGCCGTCGGAACGGGTCAACCGCCTCGTGCTTCGCCTCGGGTTGCGACAAGAACGCCCGGCATCGGACCGCCCCGGGAACGGCCTCGGGCACCGAACTCCATCGGAACCGCCTCGGCAACGGTCCTCGGCAAACGGGCCCGAACGTGCACCGCCTCGGGACACGTGTAACGGGCACCGCCTCGCATCGGAAAAGCATCGGGCCCGCCTCGGCAATCAGGCACCGCCTCGCATCGGCACCGCGCTCGGCACCGCCTCGGCAAATCGGGCACCGCATCGGACCTCCTCGGCAATAGCCTCGGCGGGCGACAGCCTCGGCATCGGCACCGCCTCGGGAACCGCCATCGTGACGTGCCTCAGGCATGGACCTCGTGTCATCGGCCACCAGCACTTCGGTCACGCGCTCGACCCAGTCCCGGGACCGGCCTCCCACCGCCTCGGCATCGGGCACCGCCTCGGATGGCTCATCGGGCAACCTAACGGACATCGGGCACCCGCCTCGGCATCGACATTGCATCGGGATCCACACTCGGGCACCGCCTCGGCAATCGGGAACCAACATCGGGCACCGGCCTCGGCCTCGGGAACCGCCTTCGGCTCGGGCCATTGGCATCGGAACACCGTCGGGCACCGCCTCGGCATCGTGCACCAACATCGGGCACCGCCTCGGCAACGGCACCGCTCGGCAACGGGGTACCGCCTCGGGCACCGCCTCGGCATCGGGCACCGCCTCGTCACCGCCTCGGCATAGGCACCGCCTCGCCACCCGCATGGCAACCGCCTCGGCATCGGGACCACAGGCATCGGGAACCGCCTCGGCTCGGCCGCCGATGGGCCACCGCCCTCGGCTCGGGCAAAGCTCGCATTCGGACCCGGCATCGGGGACGGCCCTCGCGCCGGCCGGCATCGGGAACCGCCTCGGGCACCGCCCTGTGCCCCGCCCTCGGCATAGGGCAGGTCCGCCTAGGCATCGGGCACCGCTCGGCATCGGGCACAGCCTCGGAATCGGACACCGCCTCGGGCCACCCGGCACCGGCCTCTGGCATCGGAACAACTCGGCAAACGCATCTGCATCGGGAACACCATCGCCGCCCTCGGATCGGGCACCGCCTCTCGGCATCGGAACACATCGGCACATCCGCCTCGGGCACGGCCCTCGCATCGGGCACCGCCTTCGGCAACGCGTCACCGCCTCGGCACCGCCTGGCAACGGGCAACCGCCTCGGCATCGGGAACGCCCTCGGGGCACCGCCTCGGGCACTCTCACCGTGCACGGCCTCGGGCACCCGCATCGGCATCGGGCAAGATCGGGGACCGCCCTCGGAAAGCCACCGAATCGGTATCTCCGCCTCGGGCCCGGGCACCGCCTCGGCATCGGTCGGGCACCCGCCTTTCGGCACTCGGGGCACCGCATGAAACGTCCTCGCGTGCGCAACGCACTCGGGAACCGCCCTCGGGCATCCGCCGTCGGACCCGCCTCGGCATCGGAAACAGGCCCCGCCTCGGCATCGCGGGCACCCGGTCCTCGCATCGGACACCGCCATCGGGAATCACCTCGGGCACCGTCGGCATCGAAACAACGGCGGACACGCGGCCTCGGCATCGGAAACACATCGGGGCACCGCCGGCACCTCCGGACATACAGCCCGCCGCCTCGGCATTTCCGGTTTTATACGGCAGCGTCCTCTGGCATCGGCATCTGGGCACCCTCCGGCATCGGGCACCGCCTCGGCCTTACGGCACCGCCTCGCCCATCTGGTACCTCCTCGGCCTCGCCTCGCATCGGGCAGCCGCTGCTCGCATCGGGACCTGCGTCTTCGCGGCCACCGATCTGGCATCATCGGACCGCCTCGGCCACTCGCTTGGGCACCGCCTCGGCATCGGGCAACCGCTGGGCCGCGTCTGGCTCGGCACCGCCTCGTTGGCATCGGGCTGGCATCGTGGCACCGCCCTCGGCACCGCCTCTTGCCACGGCCCGTCGCCGGCATCGGCAACCTTCCTCGGCCTCCACCCGCCTCTCGGGCACCCGCCCTCGTGACAGCGGCCACCGCATCGGGAACCACTGGGGCACTGCTCGGCAGAAGGCCCCTCCTCGGCATCGGACATTGCATCGGGACCGTCCTCACTCATAGGGCGACCGCCTCGCATCGGCCTTGCTCGTCGGGAACCGACTCGGTCACCGGCTCTGCATCGGGAACGTCCTCCTGGACGGCAGCTCGGCTGGCTCCGCCAAACTCCGGCATCGGGACCCGTCGTTTTGAGCCTCGCTCATGCACCGCCTGTCTGTCCTCCTCCTGCGGCCACCTATGCCTGACGGCCGGTGGCACCTTCCTTGACCTCGAATACCGCCTCGGCCGAGTGCACCGCCTCAACCTCGGGTTCTGCCAACACAGCGTGTAGCATGTCGACCCTCCTCGGCCACTTCTGCGCAGTTTTCGGGCACCGTCTGGGTGGTCATCTCGTGCACCGCTGCTAAGCTGCGGCCATCCGCCTGGGGCGTGTGGCTGGGGGCCATCGGCCCGCCTCTTGTGCTGTGGTTGCTAACTGGACGGACCATCTTGGGCTGACGGGACCGCCTGGCCGGGGCAGCGGCGGGTGGCTCATCGTTGTGCTGTGGCGCGGGGCGCTTGCTGTCGGCCATCCTTGCCTGCTGGGCGCAGGGCGCGTCTGCCTTCGAACGTCTGCCTCTGAGCTCGAAGAGATACACAGTGTGGGTCACGTATCGGCATTGAGGATGGACACATGTATGGGTAACCGCCTCTATGATGACGTGGGGGTAACACCTGGCACGAAGTCTAGGCGTTGAGTCCGAACTGCTGCGGTTGTAATTGAACATAAACCACTGGTGCTGGGATCTCCCAGTCGGAGTGGCCCTGGGGCTGGGGCAACTTATGCTTGTGGCGCTCAAGCTGGCGGCACATTCTTGCTATCGTGCTGACAGTTGTCTTGTAAAAAAGCCGCTTGGCCCTTGTGTGTGCCTGGCGGCATCGTTATGTGGCGCTGGCTGGCCATCCCTCATGGACCGCACATGGTCCAAAACACGATGGCACAGGTAATTGCGCCAGGCCACCCACACACCCTCATTGCACTCCCCCACTTCCAGCACGAGGGTGGTAAGTTCCGATCGAATCTCCCCCCATGGTCCGTTCCTCCAGCCTCGGTGGCTGGGGGGCGACCGTTTCGACGTGAATCCCACACGTCGCTGGATCTAGGCATGAGGCATCCACACCGCTGGATCTCTCTGTCACGCCACGAGCATCACAAACAGGTCGATCCAATTGCAGTATGTTTTATTAGGATAATCCAAATCTCATGGTCAGCCAGGCAAAGGTCGCCAATCCAGGTAAGCAGTCCAGAAACAAAGAAACGTGCATACACAACATCCGGAGAACCACGACAAACCAGGGTGACATTCAACAAGGACTCCGTGACAATGACAGAACAACGCGTCGGGGTATTTATCCTACACGGGAGGAAATGACAATGCTAACGGTGGAATTGCTCGAGTGCAACGGATTGATAACCACGGACAGCTGAGTGCAATGAGCAGTGATGAAACAGACAAGACTATGGGAAATGCAGTTCTAAAGTGGAGTGACGATAAGGGGAAGTGAGACCTCTAGTGGCCACCCAGGGAGACACAGAACAGACACCGTGACATTATGACTCTGAGAATGTGGCATACTGACATTTGTTGCAGTGCATCTGCTGTAATTTTCTCTCTCACTTGGGAGAGTTTATAAAGGCCCAGTAATTTACCCGCAGGAGGCTAACTTACAGCAACTCGGAGAGGTGTTTTTAACTGCACTTAGACAATCTTCTAATGTCTCTAAAATCACCTTCTTAATGTGAGCGGTCAGAGGGAGAGAAACACTCACTCAAGTATAACACTAAGCACTGCAGCATAAACAACACAAATGAGCACCTGAGCGCTTGCTTCAAGAACCGCAGATTTATCTAGATATTGGAGACACATTTCCATCTGACAGATACTATAAATCTGCAGAACTGAAATCATTTATCTAAACATGCCAAAGAGTAAATGGACTGATACCAATCTAAAATCGACTCAATTACAACACCAATTCAATTACCAAACCAACCAATTACCAAATGCCATGATTTTAAACCAGTTTTAAATTTAGACTGTAACAGTAAATTCTAAAAAAAAAAATAAAAAAAAAAACATTTCATCTGCCTTGCATTGCAGACATCTAAAATATATATATTTTTTTTGCTGTAATATTTTTACATTTCAAATGCTATTTTATAAAGATATTATACAATAAATTCAAATGAGCAGTTATGATAAAATTATTACATAAAGTAGGACTTTAACAGTAAATTCAAAACCAGTATTTTCAATATATTACAATGGATTTTACTGGTTTTGAATTTACTGTTCAAGTCATACTTTATAAGATTTTTATATTATTGACTATTATTTTTTTATATTTTACTCTATGTAAATCATGAGTTCATAGTTTCAACTAGATTTGCATTTGCTTTCACAGAAGAATACCTTTGTGCAAGGCAGCAAAAGAACAGGTGTTAATGTTTTAGCAAGCTTAAGGTTTAGGTGATGGTTCTGCATAAATGAAACGCTGCATCAGAACCTCTAACACTGGCATTGTCATGACAGTCAGTGCACATTTTGTTTTCCATCAGAACTCTAGAATCAACAGCTTCTGTGCTGCCTGTGCAGAAGAAAAGCTTAAACACAGTTCAGCATGCAAATAAATGCAAGACCAATTGCTAACTCAATATACAGATGTTATAGTTTTAAATCCGTTAGAAGACTTTTCTTAAATTTCTGAAAATGCATGATGTTTACAAAAACCAAAATATGCAGAACACCCAGGACTGAACTTATATACTGTTTGTTTTTAAAATATAGAATCACACTCAATTCCATGATAAAAATACAAAGACTGCATTATCTACAAAAAAAAAAAAAAAAAAAAAAAGTTTGAACCAGGTATAATAAGCGGTTCAAGCTGAATGCATTTCAAAGAATTGTGGGAAAGAAAAAGAAAATGATTATAATACAACAAACCACTGTGTAATGAACATAAAATCTTACTAAAATGCTACATTCCTCATTGAGACAGCAAGGTTGACTAGGACTGTTAACACGCGTCCACTAGAACTGACCAGCATGCTGACAGAGAAGATGAACGTTAAGAACATATACAGTACGTTCAAGACCATCTCAAATCCCTCAGTGTCATCTTCACATATAACGAAAAAAAAAAAAAAAAAAAAAAAAAAAAAAAAAAAACAGCGAGTCAATAGCTTCTGGGAAAGCTGTTTAGAAGCTAATTGAAACAATTTTCCCTTGCTGCAGGGGAGGCCAAATTACATCGTCTTTGAACTGCAAAACTGGGAAAAGAAAATTCTTTGAGTGAACTTAGAGGTTTGCAATTTCTCAGAGACTGTGAGAAGAGGCAATTGTGAAAGCGACAGCTGTAAAGCACATGGCCATTTCTCTGTCATTATCATTGTTTTACATTACACTTTCATCATATGTGACACACCACTGCTGTCTTTAGCATATCTCAAATGGAACAAGAACAATAGCAAAAACAACAACAACAACATAAATAAATATTGAACTGCAAAGAGAAGTCATACAGTGACTGCATATGTAGAATGTAAAGTGATATGTAGAATTCAATTGGGAAAGGTCTGGAGCACAAGGCATCACAAAGACAAGGTAAGCATCCCATTAACATCATTGAAGGCTACTCAAAAGTTAATGGGGATACGGCAGTGCCGACTGGACAGAGAACGAGGAAAGACATTTGCATTTAAATTGGAACCACTTCCAAAATCCTATCGACCCACAGAAGTCGAGTGCTGGAGAGGATTGAGTGTATATAGTGACGGTGGGATGAAGATGTGATTGTAGAGACACCATCAATGTGAATCCACTCTGAAGCAGGAAAGAAAGACATTCATCCATAGATCCTCTCTTGTGGGCAATGGATATACGGAAGACTCAGGAGAACATTGTGGTACCATTCATGTCCACTTCTGTACTACTTAAATTTTTTTTTTTTCTCTCTCTCTCTCTCTCCATCATGGCCCTGTTAGGCATCTAATGATATCTGTAGAGGCAGACACCTAATTGTTTTTTTTTTTGTTTGTTTGTTTGTTTGTTTAAGCTCGTACGTTTTTTTTTTTTTTTTTTTGTAAGATGTTTAATAATATTTAGAAAATTCAAATTATATGATAACATTTATCATGTAGTAAAAAATAACTAATATACAAATTATTATATTAAATATATAACTGCAACAGTAAAAAGTAATTGAAAACCAGCATCTTTAGCATGTTTCCATTATATTGAAAATATATTTTGTCATATAATTTGAATTATGTATAAAAATGAATTACAGAATGTAAATAAAAAACAATAAAATATGAAAAACATTTGATTTGTTCTACACCACTGTCCCCTAGAAGCAGACACATAATTTTTGTAAGTAATTATTTGACTTTTCAAAATATATGATACAAATATAATATATAAAAATAATAATATACAAAATATTATATCAACTATTTGGACGGGAACAGTAAATTAAATGAAAATCAGTAAAATATGAAAATCATTTGATTTGTCCTGCATTGATGTGTCTAGAGGCAGACATGTAATTACTATTACTATTACTATTACTACTTTAATGATAATATTAATAATAATAATAATAATAATAATAATAATTTTTTTTGCTTGTAATAATTTAAAAACTCAAAAGTTATCATAAAATGTAAGTAATAATATATTAAATAAATTCTAATTAGGTATTATTTACTATCATTTACACTAGTTTATATTTGAATACAGTAGTATATATATATATAAAATTTATTTGAACTATTGTTGTATTATGACATGTATTACTGAATTTGTAATAAACTGAAATTATATATGTTCTATTTATTTATTTTATTTTATTTTTTATTTTTTTGTGAGACTCCCACCTCTTGCTACGTATTGATCTTTTCTGGTCAGGCTTTGGTGTCTTCATCCTCACAAAATAATTCACTAGTTTGTCAAAATCTAGCTGTCTAATTTTATTGACATAAATGAGATAGATACTGTATGTGTGTGTGGGCCCCAATGGCCCTAAAAATTTATCCCTGCTTCTTCCTTCATCCTAGACTCTCTATTTCATTCTTTTTCATTCTTTAACCTTCCTTCTTTCCTCATTTTATCTCAAGACTTCCAAGCCACTTTTTTCTCCTCAAGTTGCTGTCATATCTAATTCACTGGAAGGCACAATCATACACACCTGCAGATGGTGTGCTAAAGAGCGACGGCAGTTTTTCTTATCTCTATCACTCCTGCAGTTTTGCAGGGACACCCGTCGCCAATGAGACAGTCGGCTGCTTTGACCCGACTTTATCTTGCCCCCACTGGACCCTTCTCACCATTTGCTACTCTCTTGAAGGCAAACAGTGGCTTCCTGCTAAGAAATGGTCAGAAATACCCCAGGAGCCCGTCTGTGGTAAAGGGCAGGCTGAGAGGACCAAATGATTTGATGTGTGAGATGGCCATTAGCATATGGTAATGAAGTGAGCTGTTGCACTTATGACAGATTATTGCCATGTGGGGAGAAAACACATTGCAGTGTACCACGCTAACAAGCACAGGGATGTTAATCAGATTTAGATTAAAAGCATATTTCACCCTCATGTCATTCCAAGCATTTATTACTTTCTTATGGGACAAAAAGCCTCACAAAAGCAGCATCCCCATACAGGGGGAAAAATGTGGCCAGAATAAATTTAAAATATATGATAAATACATTATGTGACATTACAGTGTAGCTCAATTAAATATATTTATTAAACAGAAAATATATTTAGTTTCAACCTTCATATACCAAAATATATTTCAAATTTTCAGGGGCAAGAAAATACATTTCCAATCTTACAGTAGCCTACATTTTGGCTAAATGCAATTGTGGATGGACTAGCCAAATAGAGATAAAAACTAGATACTTAATGATTTAGTAGTTTTTTTTTTGTTGTTGTTGTTGTTTTTAATTTTATGTTATATGTTCACGTTATAGACAACAATTCTTTTTTGTTCAAGCTTTTCTTGTAAATGCACTTTTTGAAATATATATAGCGCAAAATATATTTTCAAAATTCTTTTAAAATACATATTTTTATTTTTTTTTATACATTTTCAAAAATATACCCCCCAAAAAAGGCCAAAAAAAAATAATATTAAAAAATAATAATTAATCATCAACTAATAATATCAAAAAAAAAATAAAAAAAATTATACAAAATTTATACAAAGCTATGACTGATGTGGTACCATAAGGTACAAAATCTAAAAAGTACATTTTGTACATAATTTTTTCCTAAAGGGTAAAATATTTCTAAAGGTAAACATTAGTACCACATTTTCTTTTGAAGGAATACTGGCACAGAGACAGTCGTGTGCCTTTTTTTCTGAGAGTGTGAAAGCTGTAGTACATGGACAGTCCAGTTTTCTTTAGATCGGTGAAGCATTTCTAGTGCTGGATGCAGACAAACTGAGAGCGGAGTGACCTGAAACATTTCCCAGGGAAAATTTCTCTATTGCTCTCTGTTAATGCTTTTCTGTAACTACCTCCATCTGCGTCAGTCTTTCTAGCTGATGGGCTGGTCAGCTTTCTCTCTTTCTTGTTTTTCTTCGCTTTCACGCCGGTCAAATCTGCTGAGTGCCTTGATGAGCACTTACAGACAAAAGCCACACTCAGACTGCACATTAAACAGACAGAAAATGAAAAACAAAGTATGGATTATTAAATTACAGCAAACTGTAGGGTTTATAAAACATCTCTACAATATTACAGGTCATGTTGCTTGCATAAGCATTCAGAATAGAATGTCAGTGAGCTGTACACTGTATTAAAAAAAAATATTATATTAAAAATATAACACATAATGTTGGTAATATTTATAACAGTTGGAATCAACTATTAACAAATAACTATTATCAAATAATAATTACCTATTAAATAACATTAATAAAATATAATACATAAAGGAATATAATGCATCATATGAAATAATAGTACATAATGCTGATCCTAATATTTATCATACCTTTACCTATTTTGGAAAAACCTCATAACATAAAATATTATACATAATATTAAATGTGTTGGAAACAATGTGTTGGAAACCACTTGTTTTGCACAGTTTGTCATATTTTTAATAACAACATAAAACATAACATAACAAAAAAATTTCACCTGGTGGACCAAAAACAAATAAAATAAAGCCATGTGCAATTACAAGAAGCAACACCTTAGCAACCGTGCTGAAATGCCTGAAGTGCCACCCACCCTGATATAATGGCAGTGGGTTTTGCACATTCAAGCTCTGTCTCTGAACTATATAGATTTTTACAACAGGTCACAATTGAGTTCAGCTCACAAAACAAACTTTTGTATGATGTATAAACAGGAACACATATCTTATCTGGTTGCTATTGGCCCATATTTTATGTATTCAAGTACAGCAGTCCTCTGAGGTCTTGTTTCAAATCACAAACATTTGACGTCAACACTCCTAGACAGATGTCATTTTCACTTAAGAAAGGACATGACACTCCCGTCCAAAGAAACCAGTTTGGTCCAGTGTGCCGCAGCCTCCAAATTATATCTGGGAGGAAAATCATTACACAAGTAGATGGACGATCGAATCTTCTGGGGCCTTCCTAGCCTCCCTGAGTCCCTGCTGTAATTTGTTTATTTGTATCCTAATGGCTGGCGTGTGTGACATTGCCTGTCACATACCATCTAAGATATCTGACTGGTTCCCCTTTGTGTCTTCCTGCTCTGCAGCTCAGTATTTCAACAGCATTAGAAGAGGTGCAAATAACTCCCATGAGCAGGTTTTATGACCCTTCAGCTCTGAACCACACAAGACATAAGCTAGCTGACAGATGCGTGGATTGCTGTACTCGTCCTTGTCCAGTTATTAGGTACTATTTTCCCCCCTCTCAAAATGGTTAAGATAGGATTTTATATATATATTATGAGGTGTATGTATGTGTGTGTGTGTGTGTGTGTGTGTGTGTGACTGTGTGTGTGTGAGAGAGTGAGAGTCAGATCTGGCTAATGACCTAGATTACCCAGACAAATAATTTTCACTTTTGATTTTATTAAACAGGAACCCTCAACCCTTCAACGACATCAGCCCTAGATAAGTATAGCTTTTAACACATTATAGTGGGAAACATTCAGCAGCTTTATTATTAAAGAGGGTGAAAAAATGACTTAAGTAGCTTTATCTCACTTTAATAAGACACTTGTTTGTCTAATCATATGCTTTGACAATTCTGGGTGCAATCATGGGAAAACTATCCCTGAGAAAACAGATTTAGTTGTAAATAAAATCCAGATGGAAGTCTTTAACAAATGTAAAAAGTCATTCGAAGTTCAACAAATATGAATTTTCACCCTCATGTCATACAAGTTAACACCCATGCAAATTAACATGCTTAGCCTATTCTGTTTTATGTACAGATAGTCATTTTAATTGCAATTTGTTATTTTTACCTTTGACCCCAAGTCATATTTTTTTTTTGTAGATTTTAAGCTAAATTAATTTGGAATAGTATATTATTATTATTATTATTATTATTATTATTATTATTATTATAATACGTTCTGACAGATTAAATTAAATTATTACAGTTATTATTCAATTTTTTAATTATTACAAAAAAAGGTATTCCTAATAAAAACAAAAGAGTAATATACACAAACCCATTCCAAAAGAGACCTCCTTAATGTAATATATTGCTATATATGACAAATATTGCCCTATATCAAGAGTGATATAGCCATATACTGTATGTTACCATAAGGCAATATATAATTTTCACATACTGTATGAACATTCTCTGGATGAATAAAGATATAAGTTTATAACATATAAAATCCCCATGGTAAAATTTGCAAATGTACATATGCAATCATATGTCTATACAATGTATATTATTTTATTTACATATGAAGAGTTCAGATGCAAAACCCTCTAAAAGCCATCTGAAATTTTCCTTTAAAATTAGCATTTTTTTTGGTTGCTGTGTTTTATGTTCAGTAAATTCACTTTAATGTCATTGAATAGTTTCTCCTCATTGCCATTAAAGTGAAATAACTTAACATAAACACAGAAGCTTGATAAAAATGCTAATTTCAGAAGAAAATTTCAGATGGCTTTTAGAGGGTTTTGCATCTGAGCTCTTCATATGCACCTTTATAACAACATATATATATATATATATTTATTTATGTGTGTGTGCATTTTTTGTTTTTTTAATTTTTGATATACATGTCTATTACATTTATTATAATATCAACATGTATTGAACCGTTATAGGATAGATAAACATGTACATGACATGTCCAAACATGTATTTCACATTCATATAATCATACACACACACACACACACACACACACACACACACACACATTTGTATGGGCTAGATATACATGTTAATATATGAAACCGTTCCAATTTCTAATAGGTTTCATATTTGTTTTACTTCATATGACAATCAATTTCAAATGTTCATTTTTTTATGGGCCCACACACATTACGGGGGAAAACCCACAACTTAATTTGTTGCCTAATTTTAGTCAAATCGTGGCATTGATTTAACTAAATTGAAACAAAGAAATTATAATTAATTATATATGGTCAAATGGGAACACATTCTAAATTCATGGCCTATTTTCCCCCTTTCACAGGGCTCTGTACATTCCAAACTCTTACTGTATTTTGCACCTGACACACTTTACCACACAGCTACCTTTTTGGCAAAAATGTATGAATTTTCTGACATGAAATTTTAGCTACCATGTAGAAAATATACTTTTACAAGAGTAAAAGAGTGCATCTCTCATTCACAGACAGTGTGATGGGCCCTTTCCAATTTGAGAGACAGCTGACCAGAATTCACTGTTCTCTATAGTCTACTTTTACAATATTTAATCCATTCAGCAAAAGATTACCCCATATATATATATATATATATATATATATATATATATATATATATATATATATATATATTATTTAAAAAAAAAAAAATTATTTATGCCTGCTTATTGTTTATTTAAATCAGTCAGTTCTTAATTCATTTCTTCATGTCAACAATTAACACTAATAATCACAGGTGTAAAGCACAGGCTCGTATCAAAAATAATACACTATAGAATAAGCAGCATTATGCATTCACTTGCCGCACTTAGGTGTATGTGTGCGCGTTTGGCCTTAAGTCAATCTGTGCATTGATTGCCGTTCTTGATGAGATGAGGTCTTTCGGGAGGTCTTTAAACTGGCTCACCTGCTGTCGTGCTTTTTCAAATGTGTGTGTTTGCATGCATGCATATTTGCTTGGTTACTGCACCTATACATTCTGTATCTGCTCATCCTTTCTCCTTTCATTCCATCTCCCTCATTCCTCATTCCTCTCTCTCTCTTACTCATTATTGTTCTAGCCACTTCACAGCAGGAGTAATTGGTCCGATCAAAATTTCTCCCAATAATGCAAACAGAATCATTACCCCTAATGAAATGAATAGTCTGAATGGCTGGAGAACGCTTTCCTCTGGCTTCATTTTAGATAATAAGGTGCTCTTAAAAGTCAGATTCATACAGATGCTGCGTTTTCTCTTGTAGCGTATGATGAGAACACAACTGGACTGAAGCTCCAAATCTGACGTCTTCAGAGACACAGAACCTGCTGTGCTGAAACGCGTCTGACTCAACCCCGCATCCCATAAATGCACACACACACCTCCATTTGTACAGTACACTGTCTGTGAGCACAGCTTGTTAACATCACTCCACCGAGCACCCTGTAGAGATAGCGTGAGAGGGAGAAAGGGAGTGAGAAAAAAACTGCAGCAGTAACAGTTGCATTCAACGACCCTCTCAGCAGACAGAGGCAGCCAGCATGGGACGGTTCCATTTCACTGGCAGCTTATTGTCATTAAAATGCCCCTCTTTCAGCATCATCTACAGTCTGTTTTGTGGTCCTCCTTTGATTCGGCCTTGCGAGCTGGTTCTATAAGGAGAGCAGCAAAAAGGCTTCTAAAAGCTGCTGGATAGTTACTACTCATCTGTATATCAAAGATTTCTTGAAAGAAACTATGTGTGTGTGTATATATATATAAATATTAATACACATTTGTGTTGTTGATGTGACTTTCAAATAATTTCATGCAGATTAAATCTTATAAATGTCAAAAAGTTATTCATTTAAAAACACTACCCTTTATATTTTAAAGAAAATAATTTAACATCTATCTATCTATCTATCTATCTATCTATCTATCTATCTATCTATGTGTATTTGTGGTTAATAATAATATTATTAATAACAATAATAATAATATATATATATATATATATATATCAAAAAAGAAAAAAGTATTGACCGGGGCGCATCAGGTACTCACAAGCGAGACTATGGGTGCTGCAGAGAGGGAACAAAATGTCAAAAAAAATAAATAAATAAATAAATAAAAAAGTGGATCCCATTGCAAGAAACAAACAAAAACAAACAAACAAAAAAAATCCACGTCCAGGCACTCACACAGCGGGCAAAATATAAAAAGCCTTTATTTTAAGACAGGGCTACATGTTAAAAAGCACCAACCCAATCAGCCCATAGTTTTGAGAAACTATGTTTAGAATGCAAATAGAACGGGGCTAAAGACATGCTACAATGCTTACAGACACACACACACTACATAGACATAAGTTAAACATAATATCTTGCCAGTGTTTCCTAGCATGTAGCGTGTAACCAATTCTGTCTTAGACAATAAGTAAAGAATGTAGTAGTTCCTTGGTCATGTGCCTTATACACTGAGAATGTACTAGAGTCAATGTGTTATGACAGCACTGGAGGCAGAGAAGAAAGAAAGAATAATTTCAATATTGTTTTTAAGTTTAATATCAAAATAACTACAAATGAAGCACTTTTGCACTTCTTCGGGATAAAAATAAAAGTGCTTCACAATCATTAGTCTGATCAGTTAGAAAAGACATGAAAATCTAAATCAGAACAGGCTTAAGGTCAGTGCTGAGTTTGCTGAATGTGAAGTGAAAGGAAGAATTCATTGAGAACAACTTCACTGATGTCTAGAAAATGTAGATAAAATATCTGTATGCAGCAAACTTATTGTCCAAACACTCCAAATACACAATTTCACACCATTGCTGAATGGTTATCATCTTGTTGCTTAGTCAAAAACCTTGGAAATATTCATGTATGTATTGGAAATATTCACATATTCACAATGTAACATTTTAAACAGTGCCTACAACACATAACCGGAGCAAAAGCCTTCTTGTATATGGCTCAAGTTTAAAAAAAAAAAAAAAAAAAAAACTGCTGTAAGAGCTAAACATTCAATTTACTCTCCTAAGTCTAGACTAAAGAACTGCCTGATCAATCAAGCTTTCAGTGATCCATCAAACAGTACATGAATTGTGGTCCTTCCTTCATTCACCTTTGCAGTCCTCTAGATCCAAAAGAAGCTTGAGTAACCTTCTTTTGCACTTTTTGGAATAATTTTGTGTAAAACATTTATCCACTACCTTTCTATATTTGTATTCTCCTCCTTGGGGTTCAGTCATTTGATTAAAAAAAAAAAAAAAAATGAACCTGGCATATCAAACCCTGACTGAAGGACCTTATCAGAGCCATAGATTTAAAGATCAAAGCAACGGAGGGAAAAAAGGAATTCAAAACAATGGCTGGCCCCTGAGAAATTACAATGGAAAAATGTAAAAAAAAAAAAATGAGAAAATGAACAAAAGATACACAAAAATAATTCAACTCCCAAGGGCGAAGAGGATCATTATTCACAGAGCATACAAACAAACTAAAAATGGTGTCAAAGAGATACAACATCTATTAAAACGGGCGCAGTGAAACTTCAGCATCCATTAAAACTTGTCCAGTTCAGCTCCAATATGTCTCAATATAATTATGTGAAATGCTTTGCTATTATTCTGCAGCTATTAAAGCGGACACATACCATGAGCTAATGTGCTGTACTGTACATATTAAGAAGCCATACTCTAATAGAAATGTTTGTTGTAAGAAACAGAGACAGAAAAAGAGCGAGAGAACACAAGGGATTATTCTCAGGGATTGTATTTATATATAGGGATTATATATTGATTTTATTAATACATATGATCAAAAAATATATATATAATAAGATACATTTATATAAAATATAATAGATGCATTAAAAACACAAATATACAAAATATATAAATATATATAATTTTGTTTTTAGTTATATTAACATTATTGTATATATTTAGTTATTATCAATAGAATTAATATGATCATAGAAATGTGGCACAATGTGTCAATTACAGCTACTAAGAAGATAATTGTGGTTTAAATATTCAATTATGCCAAAAATTATTTTGGACCAATGAGATTTCACTGTGGGTGGGGCTACCCAGTTTGACGCCACATAAATAGAAATGAAGCAACCTACTAAACCTCCTGTCTTGTCACAGGTAGTTAGGACAAAAACTCTACATCTCGCAAATATCTTTCAGTGCTTGAGAGACTGTCAGCTGTAATCCTATTTTTATCACATATTTATCCATATAATAATAATAACCATTAGAACGTTTTCTAATTCTGGTACAGCTTAGTAGTTAAACATCTGGGCTCGATATCAAAAGGCTAAAGGTTCAAACACAGTAAAGGCCAATTCTTCAGCAAGCCTGCCCTTGATCAAGGCACTTAACCTGAGGCGACTCCAGAGGGACCGTCCCTGTGTCTTAACATGACAATGCTCCATGGCGATGTTGCATGATAGAACATAAAGCAAGTTCCACTGGCCCCAGTTGTGTGGCGATAAATAATGAGCATCAGTTTTATTCCCCTGGGCTCCAGAGCAGCTTTACGGTCTCTTTCTCTCCCAGCTATCCTATACACATCACAAAACCCAAAACAGATCTAGGCAAAACCATCATAATGAAGCACAAAGAGATGAATGCTGCAATCATCAGCCACTGATAGATGACGGGAATAGAGCTCACTTTAGATGGCAGCCACTGCTCTTAAACAAAATATCATAACATTTGATATAAACTTGGCACTAGCTGTAACCATTTTATGGCACATCTAGTCTCTTTAAAAGGTTTCAACACTTCAAAAACGATTATGGCTTCAACTGGGAAGAAATGCAATACAGACGTGCTAATACATCAAAAGATTTAAATACGCTTGAAGACAGCTATTTAGACTGAAGCACTCAATAACTATGATGTTTAAACTAACTGGAACCAAAGACAACAGGGAAAGACAAGAAACATCCAGTTCACTCATTCATCAACTTGCTCACATTATATCTGTTATAAAAAATAAAAAAAAACACTTATACTTGGCATGATTAGATCATCTATTCATGCAATATATATCAAAACCTAAAACTTTCAAATGACACACTTGGCATTTCAGTGGCTCCGTCAGTTCTGTAAGCTGCGAGACAAAATTGAGCAACCTGTCAACGATGGCTCTTTTTTCTAAATGTAGTGAGGTATCTATGTAGGCAGCCTTTTAAGGCATCAAAGGTGCACTTCCAAAAAGAAGCTGGTTCAAAAGGTACGCAGCATGATGTTGCCTTCTGTAACAAAAGCTCAGGCAGAGTGAAACTATAGAACCCAAGTGCAACTGTCTGAAACGAACAAACTACAAAGCAAAAAGCCACAAATATCAAACAACAAACAAGGAACCAGAATAACCCAAAGAATACACAATGATTCACCAAAGGGCCTACAATAAAAGCAAACACTTGAACATGTAAGTGCAAGACTAGACAAAGATCAGTGGCAAACACTAGGGTGCTTGTGTGAGTATATGTATTACCTGTTTGTCGCTATCCATTTATATTTCTCAATGGTAGGTCATCAGCTGGTGGATGCCAACTCAGAAGCATATGGCCTGCATGCTGCCCTCTTTGTTCACAGGCACTCAGTTACTCCAGGAACATCATGTGACTAATTATGTTGGAGCTGTTGGAAAATCACAATGCTGAATGGCTGATTGCACCACAAAAATGTGTAAAGGCCTTCACTATAGTGACAGGTAAAATCTATTTAACACTTTAAGAATCTGTAATATGGGTACGGGTAAAATATCTACTTTGATATAATTAAATGTTGCATTTTATTTAATTTTGTCAGAACACAGCTATTTTGGGATGTCCATCAATGACAAAATATGGCAGCGAAATGCTACAGTATTTTACAGCATTTACCAGGTGCTAAACTCTCCACGCTAAACTATTTGTAGATATGCACATGCTAATGAGGGCAAACAAGGAACAGATATAAAATAAAGAAGACTAGGCCAGAAACAAGGAAGCAAAATAGAACAATAAGATGCTTTCAAAATAAGAGCATGATGCAGCTGAGAACATAAAACACCATGAGATTAGAATATATTGTTATTAGCTTTGCAACATGTTACATGCATGCTAATAAAATCGATAAAAATAGTTCAGAGTCTTATATTTTTTAAATGACTTTTATACAGTATTTGTTTGTGCTATTTATTTTTATGGGTGTTGGTGTTTTGCAGTATGCTTGTTAGCTTATTTATGCTTATTTGAACATTTTGTCATTAGCTAAGCAACATGTTAAATGCAAACTTCTATTGAAATCAATAAAAAGTTTAGTCTTATTAAAAATGACTTTTTATCCAATATTTTTGTGTACTGTGTATTGTTATGCATATTAGAGTGTTTTGCTGTAAGCTCATTAGCTTATGTTTATTAGAACATCTTGTCATTAGTTTAACAACATGCTAAATAAATGTATCAAAATCAATCAAAACAGTTTAGTCCTATTAATAAAAAGAAAAAAACATTACCAAATATCTGTATGCTATATATTTGTATGCATAATCTCATTACTTTTGCAACATGCCAATTGCAAAACTGTATTAAATTCAATAAAAATAGTTAAGTCTCATATAAAATATACCATATACCCAAAATTTGTGTGTGCTGTGTATTTTTAGGCCTTGAACATCTTGATATTAACTTAGCAACATGCTAATGACAAACTCTATTGAAATCACTATAACTACTTTAGTCTTTTTAAAAAGATACTGTTTACCCAGTATTTGTGTGTCACATTATATAAAATATATACTGTTTACCCAATACTTGTGCTGTGTATTTTTATGCAGATTTTATTAGATTGTTTTGCTATACGCTTGTCAGAATGCTAAAGCCAAATTGTGCACTTTATGTCAAGAGCACTATTTATATGATGCAAAGAGCTGCTGTTTATGTAGAGCGTTCCACTTGTGAGATTTCATTTCAGTTAGGATGCTGCTTATGTAGGCAGTTGACATAAAGTCAGCTCACTGGGTTTTGTATGTCCAAAATGACTTAGAAACAATTACAGTGTGTAGGCTCTTAGACCAGCCAGAATAAAATTCATTGCACATTCTCACGAATCCACAAAAAAAGCCCACATTCCTAAAAAAAAATAAAAAATACGAGGGTGTTGAGGATGGCGACAACACAGTGTTATATTATACTCGACAGCCAACAGCACCTGCACACTAGAAAACAAAAGTACACTACATCTGAGAGTGCCACAGACAAACAGAGAGCGTCAGAGGACTATAGAGGCAAATAGAGACTTTTGTGTTTGTGTATGGATTTGTCTAAATAGTTAGTAAAGAACGAAACTGAATTTTTTAAGAGAAAATAAGACTTCATTTATTCCAGAAAGCAAAAATAACTGCTTTTTGTGCATGGCTTACAGCAGCTGACTGGGTACCAATAAAATACCACCAATAAAATACGAGAAAATACATTTTATCAAGAGGAGATGATGGGTGAAGAGGGTCCTCAGAGGGTTCTGGCGGGCATCAGGACTGCTGTTCCAGGGCTTGAAGTGTCATCCTGTTGTGCTGCTTAAAACTGAAGCCTCCTCCAGTGAATCTAGGGCCGCCGAGACGCTGAGCCTGGATCACAGGCTGTCCTGCCTGGGCAAGACTTCCCTCCTTCTCCCTGCAGAGAAGACAGAGCAGAAAGATACAATATAAGGGGTCATACACACAAGATATGCTCTTGAGTTTTGTCTGTGTTGTGCCTGAATTTGTCTTCATGTACACACGTTTGTTTATTTATTTAATGTTATCAGAGTCTCACTCCAATAGGGTTGAAAAATTAGTTTCAAATTTAATTTTGAAAAGTTACATAAATTTAAATAGATAAATAAATGCAAACCTCTGTTGTAATGCTGTCAAACCATCCAAAATAAAAAAATTTGTTTACATAATATATGTGTGTGTGCTGTGTATATTTATATAAATACACACACATGCATGTATACATTTAAGAAAAATATGTTACCTTTAAATGTAAAATATATTTATATATGATATCAATTATATGAATATAAATATATACATGTACATAAATGTAAATATTTTCAAAATATATGCTGTGTGTGTGTGTGTGTGTGTGTGTGTGTATATATATATATATATATTATATATATATATATATATATATATATATATACACACACACACACACACACATAAGAAATATACACAATAAACTTTTATTTTGGATGCCATTAATCGCGATTAATTGTTTGCCAGCACTACTCTGTTGAAGAATTTTTTTTTTCCTATTAAAAATCTCTCCCATACTCCCATCTCTCCCTTTTTTTCCCATACTTTGAAATCTGAATATTATATTTAATATTATTTATTCTTAATAAGATTTTTTTTTCTTTTTTCTAGAATATATATATATATATATATATATATATATATTTATATATATATATATATATATATAAACCATATATATATAAACCATATATATAAACATATATTTATTTATATTCACTGAAAAGTTATAAAGTTATATATTCTATGTATTTATCTATTTATTCTATGAAAGTTTGGGGTATTAAAACTCTATTTTAATATAAAAGCAGCAAACTAAATGTGAATGTCTCAACAACTGATCATATGGCCTTAACAACAATTATATATTATATATTATATACAATTATATATAATTATAATATATATATTGTATATGCAGTGTTTCAGTGTTAGTTTTAAATCAGTGGATCAATCAAAAGAAGCAGGCAGTGGGACAAACACCTTGAGTGTATTGAGTGTTTACAAAAAACTGCTGTAATCTTAATTATGGATAACTAGTGACAAGTTGTTAAAATGTCTGAAGACCTTGAGATGTTCCGTTCCATTGCACTCGTCTAACAGCTGTTAAACGCTAGAAAGTATCCTGAGTCTGTACGACCCTTTAAAGTGCAGAAAGGTGCACGGCTGGGTACATTTTTCTATTACTGTCCCACAGATAAGCATCCGCTGAGAGGTGAAGCACCCACATCTAAACAAATCACAAAAAAACATTTCAAGCCACGCACACAAACTCACATTTACATACACTTTATCTGTCCTCTTGTAGCTTACGCTCCTGTCCAACACCCACGCACGAGACAAAAAGAGCTACACACTTTCTATTTCCCAGGAGAAAACATCTGTTACTATCCTGCTCGTTTTCAATTGTCCTCCAGTGATCACGGATCTCTCGTTGAACACACTATTATTCCAGGACCTCTCAAACACACACACACACACACACACACACACACACACACACACACACACATCTCTCACATACTTTGTCCAATACCAAACATCATTAATTAATATTCTCTGGCTGTGTGATGCAATTTCACAGTGGGGCCGATGAAGACAATTTGGCAACAAGCTTTAAACACGAGCAAACATTCAGCTCGTCCAACCTTTGTTTCTCCCACTGGTAAACAAACAGAACGGAATGAATGTTGTGGGTAAGATGAAATATGCTGATTCTTGGATGTGGCTCTAGACATCTGTGAGTGAGCTTTGACTGAAACTCTGTATGGTTGACAAGTAGTATCAGTGTCATCTGGAACTAACAGCTACAGACAATCTGTGGTTCACCCTAAAGGTTACTAACCCGGATTCTCAACCAGTAGGAGGGAAGCGATTTGCTCTGTGAGGACATTATGAATTACTAATTTAGGAAATTGAAGGTTTTGTGTTTTATTTGAAAGGAGTTGACTGGATATACACTATACAATAATCAAGGTTTTTTAATTGTTTTGGAAGAGGGATCATATGCGCACCAATGCATCATTTATTTGATCAAAAATACAATAAAAACAGTAATATTTTTCATATTGTGTTTGTGTCAGAGACTCAGTGGTATATAGAAAAGAATTGATGCCACTCAGAAACACTTACAAAGTGTAAACAAACACTTGCTTTTGATCCATGAACACATCTTTCACTAGTGTACGCAGCCTCACAGTTAAAGTGTCTGTCATGCACTGTCAGGAATAATTTGGTAAAGCATTTTCTCATTGGATAAATAATTATGAGACATAGATGAGTCACTGCATTAAGAAAACGTCACATCCTGTGTTGATATGATGCAGAATTTAAACAAATTTTTAAATGTAAAAAGATGAAAATAGCACAAGAAAGCTTATAATTAACCAGTTTTTTTTTTTTTTCAAACATTTAAACTGAACAAAAGTTACAGAAAAGCAACCTATTACGTGCCAAAAGATTTCTGTTTCAAATTTTATTAAGAATCCTGAAAAAATAGAATGAAAAAATATTAGAATGATTTCTGAAGGATCATGTGACACTGAAGACTGGAGTATTGGCTGCTAAACATCAAAATTTTCCTCTCAAAAACACTTTTTAAAATCTCACAGTCCCCAAACTTGAACAATTTAAGCTTTTAACCCTCAAGAGACTCCATCATTACTGACAGATTTTGAAATACTTATGAGAGAATCCATTGCCATCATCTCACAGCAGCTGGCTGACACCCACCATATAGCATTTATCAACTTTTTAATGTTCGCACCACTTTCCCTGCTTGTCAGTCCCATAATACCATGTGTGAGTCAGCTCCAATAGAGAATGCATTGGAAATGCAAATTCGGCTCTGCACCAGTGGACACATACAGTTAACCCCCCGCACAGCTGAGACGCTCTGATATCAGCAACTAGCTCAAGTACACCACACTCAGAACTAGAAATATTGTTGAGTCAGTGCGCAGTGTGACACAGAGGAGACCTGTGAGATCAAGCATCTGTCAACATGTCTGCTTGTGCTGTAAAAGATGGAGATCATTGATAAAAGCAGGTTTTCAGCAAAAAAAAAAAAAAAAAAAAAAAAAAAAAAAAAACAGTTATTTTACTAAAAAGCTATTAGACACATTTTATAGGGTCATAAAACACTAAACTACATTTTCTATGATTTTAACTAAGGTATGTGTGTTGCACATAATAGAAGTCACAAAAATTTGCATCTGTTAATTTTAATGCATCCTTGGACAATAAAAGTAATTAATTTCTTTAAAAGGTTAAAGAGTTTTTCACTACAATCTTTTCAGCAATATAGTGTATACAGTGTATAGATTTAAAATGCAGTTTCACTGTTTTTCCAGCACGGAGACACACACACACACACACACACACACACACACACACACACACACACACACACACACACACACACACACACATACATATATATTAATTTTAAGTGTACAGCAAGTGTACAGTAAGTAAATTGTTCTACAGCAACATACAAGAAATTAAAATAAAAATATTTTTGTCTGTTTTGAATAAAAAGTGGCTGAACACAGCTCTGACTCAGTCTGGCCCAATTTAACACCTGCTTATTTGTTTATATGGAGAAAAAAAAAGGCATTCTGCAGTGTTCCTTTACAATTACACAATTACACAATGGCCCTCCATCAAATTACATCCATCTATTGTTTATTAAATGCATGATTAGTTTATTGAAGCAAAAAAAATCAATCAGCATGTTTAGCAGCACTGTAATAACAATCGACGGGAACTTTACAAATCAGTGAATTAGGAATCAGGACATAACTGTATTATATGGAATTATGCAGAAAGCAGTTACATTACATGCAGAGTTTATTCAATACGTCCCCAAGCCGGCAGGAACAAGAAAAGGAAAGATATGATTATTTGCCTGTCTTTCAAATCAATCAGCTCACTCCATCTGGCTGATTATATGTCCCCTCTACCTGAGTAATTCAATTATGATCTATAGTTCCACATGCGGAAAGAGGGAAACAGAAAATAAAGTAAAGAGCGAGGGAGGGAGGGAAGAATGGCTGCTCTAGAGAAAATAAATCAATAACAGACAATGATTTGTGTGTGGCTGGAATGTGAAGGTTTCAAATCTTTTGGAGTACGGCAGTGAATATTCCTCTCACGCTTTTTTGCTGTTCTTCTCATTAGCAGAATGATACAGTATCTTCCACCAAATGCTTTTCTTTCTCCATACATCTCAGCCGGTGTTCACACCCTCTCACTCACAATATTCTGTTAAATATTTAAGGACGATGGAAAGATAGGAACACAACATGTTAGCGCAAATTAACGTCTTTTCACCCCTACATTCAATGATGCAATCAAAGACTAATATCTTATACAATATCTAAAATAGCTCTCTAAATGTTGGTGCAGCAGAAAAAAACCTACATGAAATGAAATGCATGTAGGGATGTGCATGCTGGTAATTTTAGTCCTTCACAAATAAATCAACAGAGAACTGGTACTAAAAAATTTATTTTAAAAAATCATTAACTTTAATTTAGGAGACACACTTCTTTGGTCACAGCCAAAAATAAATAAATGTCAAGTTAAAAATAGTTTCACAAACAATAGCAATCAGACTACAAGGTCTTGCCACTCATTATTTTACAATTCCATTCAATACTGCTAGTAGCAAAGAAATTACAATGTGTGTGTGCATCCACGGGTGCGTCCACGCACGTGTGTGTGTGTTTTGACTTCACTGGTACCTTTGCTAAGACAATACAAATCTGCCATCACAAAACTCTTTGATCCTCCTTGCGAAACTCTTCTCAAAGAAGCAACTTCTCCTACATCAAGGACGTGTCAAATTCAGGTGGATGAGGTCAGAACAAGACCTCTCATGCTTGAGCGCAATTACACGACACTCCAAATAGCAGAGGGCTTCAATCCAGCAGACACCACAATGTGCGTCTATTCAGAAGAGAAGGTTTGATTTAGGTTATGCTTCTCATAGCATCCTACATCCTTCACATAATCTAAAGTTGGTGGCAGTTTAATGTAGTATATGTTTATGTTTTTTGTGTGAGCAATCACATTTTGATTCACTACATTCCAACTTTTTTCCTTTTCTGCTAAATTCATGTCTCTCTGTATCAATTTAAGCAAATCTCCCTTTACGGATGAAATATCTGAAACTGATCCCACTTTATATGAAGTTCACAGAGACGTCAAACAAATCTCTTAAATCCAGGCAAACAGCCAAACATATGATTCCTCTTTGAACATCATTGGGCACATTTCCATCTACTATCAACTGAATACTAATGTAATCAATGTCAATGTCAGCTAGACATTGAAAGCTGCCGACTGTGGAATGTAATTTCTCCACAGTGCTCAACAGAGGATCATTTGCATTATGTTTTGGCACAAAAACACAGACTTAACTGGAGGTTGCTCTAGACAGACAAGAACCACATCGCCATCTTTCACTTAATCTTACTCTACTTTTTTTTTAATACGTCTCTCCCATGAGACCGTGATCTTTATTGTGATGGCCTAAAAGTGGCTACAGCCACATCCATGACTCAGCGAATCACTAGAGCAGATTTGAGTAGACTACTCCTTAACCACAAGACTTGGCTAAATACCAAGATTCCCTCCATAATTAAAGTGCAAGATGCTGCTTTTCATTCTGAAGACAGTAGTGGCAGTATGGTTAGATACAGTGTGAATCATCTTAATGTCAGAGGTGGATAGACTTCCCCAGCTGAGAATAATTCCTCTCAAGGTTTTTCTGTCCATTACCTACAGGAAAAAGGTAAGGTTTTTTTTTTTAATTCCCTTCACTGTTGCCACAGTCACTAGGGGCTTTTTGTGAAAATCTACTATACAAATACACATTAATTGACTTGGCTAAATATAAATAACATTGTCAAAGTTTATATGCTTATTCAATATTGTTTGTGTGTAATTGGCAGCAAGCAGAATACTGATGTCTCTAGTGCAGGGGTCGGCAACCTACGGCACGCGTGCCAACAGTGGCACGCAGAGGGATAATTGCTATCATGCGAGCAATAGGGAAAACTGCATACTGGTGTACATTTTGAGTTAATAACTTCTCATAGTCACACAGCCTGTTAGGAGCTATAAATACTCTTAAAGTGTGAGAATTAACTTGCGCTAGTCTATGGATGAGTGCAACCACTGCACAAACTATGCACTTCAGATCAAAGCCTCTGCGGTCTAACAGCGCTCGTCAATGTCAAAATGACTTAGATGGCTAATCAAATCAAAGTAGGTGGGGTTTACTGTTCATGGAAGCAGAGCGCGAGGCGTCAGTTTAACGTTTAAGAGAGAGCGAGGTAAGATGAACCTAGAAATCACTTAATATGGGTCAACTTTTAGCTAAGTTTTACAATAGATATGTTAAATGACCGACAGCTATATCCAGTGATGCATACTCTATTTTTTTTTTTTTTTTTTTTTATCAAATATGGCCATTTTGACAGAAAGAGAGAAAGAGAGAGATGTGTGTAAATTGTCTGCGTTTGTCTCTCACTACAAACAATGAAGCTGAGTTTAGTTACTTAAAAACAGCGATTTTACCCCCCTCCTTGCTGAGAAATATAATGTAGCATTAATAAGCTGTGGAAGCTGTAAGTCTTTCAAGGAAGGAATTCTTTTTAAAGCCTCTGACCTTGCACTCAACCAAACCTCCACAAGATATTTCCAGTCAATAAGCGCTCACTCAACTATGAGCCAAGAAGTTATTCCTGAAGGGCTGTATTTGCGTATTTGCTTACATGCACGCTGAGTGTTTCTGCACCTTGTCACGCTTGATCAACTCTCATTACTGCCTCTTGTTTGCATCACACCTCATAAACATGGCTACCAATGCCGCCTGTCTCACTCTCTACCCAGAATGCAATAATCCACATGTCCTCATTTGCATGCAATTTATTGTGAACTTGTCAGCGTCGTGGTTGCCTCCTGTCTGTTCTCTCATTTCAAATGAAGGCATCAAAACACCATCATTCATCGCACGTCATCTGAAACTGAGAATTTACAAACCGAGCCAGCTGTGATTACATTTCTCTTGGTTCCATTCAGCAAGCATGAAAAAAAAAGTCAGAAAATGAATGATTTGATGACAGGCAACATTAAAGGTCCAGTCAGAAAGTTTAAGATGTTTAAAGTGATTTGTTTGTTCTGCAATGGCTAGCTAAATATTGATGGCTTGCGATAAAATGCTGTCTAGGGACATAGAGCCTTAAATTGACACCACAAATTTATTTCTTCAAGTCAATTTTAGCATATATAACAAACTGCTGTGCTCTAATTTAAAAGAATCTCTGAGTAATATTACCTCACTCTCACAAAACCCCAAAATAAAAACCCAGAAAACTTCATATAACATTTAGGACATCAAGCAATGGCATTAAAATATTCCTAATTGCTACTGATTTCTTTTTTGTTCTGACATTTTGTTTAAACGGCCTATGTTTCTTTGAAAGAGAGAGGGGAAAAGCAAGGTCTATTTCGATGTGTGGTCTGTTAGGCCTTATTCAATCAATAGATTGAAAAAATGCTTGGAGCTTATAGGAGACAAGAAATCTATAAAATTCTATACGATTCTATAAAAATTTAATTTAGTTGACTATTAATCCCATGTGTGGAACTATGGTTCAATGCAGAAACTTCTAAAGTGGCATGAAAGGCATGAAAGTGTACACTGAAATAGTGGTACTAAACGGTAATTTGAATCCAAAATGTAAAACAGTTTACCCTTTGATGAACTTCTACGTGGTCAGATTAGTTCTTAAAATAACAAAATGGTGCACTGCCTTTATTTAGTAATGTATTATTTTTTTTTACAGATTTACAAACCCTGAGTTGGTTGATTTCATCTTTTTTGATTACAGATTAGTTCTTAAGACACAATGTAGTGGTTATATTTATTATATATTTATTTAACTGGCTAAAACCATTCTTCAAAATTTAGTTAAATTGGAAGATACTGGCTGTGTTATCCAAAAACATAAATAAAAATATTCATTCCTACGCCATAAGATGTATGTATGTGTGTATGTCTGTGGGTGTCTAGCTAACACTTGACACAGCACAAGCTTGCCAAGGCTTTATGTTTACAAGTAGGTCACACTTTTGCATGAAGCCAAGGTGTATGGAAAAAAAAAATACATAAATAAAACACCACATTGTGTGGTTAAAGCAGTTAATCCAAATGTCCTGAGTAAGCCAAAATGGCTTCTAGAGTTTTGGAGCAGATGGAGCCAGTTACCACACTTCAGTGGAGATGAACCATGCGAGCAGAGAGAACAGAAAGGGTTGGTCGAGATTAAGTTTTAAATGGTCTGTGAGCACATCTGAAAAGTGAAAGAGAGAGAGAGAGAAACAGAGGGAGACAAAAGAAATTAAATGGGAAACAATAGCATGAAGCATAAAAGCTTTTAAGTGTAAGATGAAGAATAAAACCCAACAGGACAAGAAAAAATACAGAACAGTAAACACACTTGAACCTATCAAAACAAAAACAGAGTGGCTTTAGCTTCTGCTCGGTGCTGACAGATTATTTGATAGCGGGAAAAAGGCTGGGGCCACACTTTTAATCTAAAATTAATTAGGGGAATTTCATTTAGTCTTGAAAGCAACCATGCAATCATTAACATTAGAGGCAAAATTGCACAGCGCCAATCTTTTGATCAGCAAGAGACTGCTATTAGGAGCAAAGGGATTGTGAGTGTTCACTCTCTTTATAATGCCATTGTCGAGTCTTTGAAATGCCATTTAAGACATATGCACTGGAGTTTAAACCTTTTACATTCACCACACTCCCCAAAAGCTGAACGTGTATAAATTCAGAGAAGATTTTTCCAATGCAACACTGCTGATGCCATTATGGCCGTGAACTGTACCACACCACATTTACACATACACTACCTGCTACAGACAGTCGGGTTCAAAAGTCTTGAGTTTGGGGTTCAAAATATTATTTAAATGTATTAAAAATATAAATTCTGAAAAGTAAATGAATAAATATATACTCAAGTGATATCGGAACTCCAACCATTTGTATCACTCCGCTTGGAGTATTTCTCACAGCGAGTGTCATGGCCAAATCCACTAACATTAGAAATGATACTGTTTTTGTGTCACGGAATGTAGTTTTAAGAATTTGTTAGGCTAGAATGTACTTGTTTAGACTTCAAATCTGCGGTTTGTTAATAAACATAATGTCTATTAGAAAATCTGCTTTGACGTTTTTGTAGATGTGAGCTCCAGGGTGTCAGCAGCTATTCAGCTCTCATGATCCCACCGAGATCAGCCTCACCTCAGCCAGATCTTCTGGATCTTTACAGATTCTGCTGTATTCACAGGTCACTAGTCAGATGTAAGTAAATGTATCCATGTCAGGTGAAGTACTGGTGCTGTTAAAGTAAAACAAGGATATACATCTGTTTTTATGCTGATAATAGTATTTGCAAAGGGGGAAAAAATTTTGCTAACAGTGTATTAACTGTATTAGGCTTAATGGCAATCCACTGGTCACTTACACATTAAGGTCCTGCATTATTTATTCAACCTTTTAACCATATAAATTCATCTATTGACTAATTTTGACCCATCTAAATCTACTCATTGATGTTGCTATAATTGCTGCTTTAAGCCATGAAAGATTTTCTGCCCATTATGAATGTAGACGGGCTGCAACATGTGCTAACCAGAAAGGCTAAAACAAGTCAGGCAAGCAGATTTCTGCTCCCTTGATGCCATGTGTGTGTTCCTCTCATCTCCTGTCTTATTTCAGGAAACATGACCATCTTCATCTCATCCAGTACACTGAAAACACGAAAATGCAAAATTCATAGCATGCAGCTTTCAGTGTGCCACTTATTATTTAATATAAATAATTTAATATAAAAATTGTTGTCTGTTTGTAAATGGTCAGAAAACTAAGTTCCACATGAGCACATCCTGCACATAACACGTGGAAAAAAAAAATAGATATTAAAAATTTGTTCCTACAACTTATTAATTCATGGCCACATTTCATTAATTCATTCCCTTATTAAATTAATATTAAGGAATGAATTAGTACAACATGGCCACAATAAAAAAAATAAAAAATAAAATAAAAAAAATGAGCGAATGGCTAAATAAATTGCAGGAACAAATTCTAAATTCATGCCCACAATATCTTTCATTTTTCCCCTGCATGTCATGTCTAAATAAATTTGACTTCCTCACCTTGTCTAACAAATGTGAATGGCAAGAATGCAACCCTGTGACGCAGCAGCTAGTACTGCAAGATGGTAGCAACGCTGCTATAAAAGCAGGATTTTTTAAAATCTTTTTAAAGTTTACATTTGTCGTGTTTGTATAAGTGTTGAATAGACTGGAAATCCATTTAGTAATTGATGTTAACTTGACTGCTTCATTTCCACTTTCAAATAGTTAAACTACATCAGGTTACCCTTAAAAAGGCTAAAAGCTACTAACAAAATGTAAAATACATTTAAGCCACTATCACTGTAAAGTGCAAATACTGTTTTTAAAATGTAGTGACTATAGCGCTTACATATCAAGGTACTAGTCTTTCATAGCAGAGCTGTACAGTATGTACAGTAGCTGTTTTGTCTCAAAAGGCCTGTGAATCACTTATTGCTCTCCTTAAATATCTCTGTCCTTCAGCTAAATTCCTTTATCCCTCTGCTGGTGTGAGGAAAACATGACCATTACTCATGAACGACTTGTTTTACTTGGTGTGAAAACACTGATGTGGGATTTGTGTAGAATTAAGCCATTGGTCTGAGCTCACGAGATGTCAGAGGGGGGAACAAGGAAATCAATATGCTGCCCATCAGCAAGGCTTAAGTGCGATGTTTAATCGTGCAGCCAGGAGAACACAGGAGGAAGTGATGCCTGCAGTTGGCCTAGAGACAGAGTTTAAAGCTGTATATGTATAAAAAATAAAAATAAAAAAAACTAGACAAAGATATGAGTTCAGAAAAGGATTTTTGCAGCATAGTCTACTTAGTAAATATTGTTTGACATATTTATGAGAAGAACAAGAACATTATATTAACTATATTGCACCAACAAAATGGACAGGGTAATCGCATTTCATTACCTTATGAATGTTATATCTGATAAATATGCAAACAGTTCTCCAGGGTAGGATAGTGGTAGACTCCAGCAATATGAACCTAATCTCATGGCACATTACTTCATCGGCATTTCACAGCATTTATAAAGCAAAAAAGGTATCTGCTTTATTTTATAACTGAAAACACATTTAAAGCTCACATTGATTGTGTCTTCTGATTTTCAAGCCTTGCTGAAAAAGAAAACTGGTATAACCTAGGGTATGATGGTTTGCTGGTCTTAGAAGGCCAACAATCTGTTTTTTATGGCTGGTCAGACAGGGCGATCAGCTAAATGACCAAACAAACCAGCTGAAAACCAGCTTGTAACAGTAACAATAAGATTAATTTTTAATTTTATTACTCCTTAAGTACTTTTCTTAGAAAATATTTGTTTGTTTGTGGTATTGGTGGTAAAAATAAATAAAATAAAATAAAATTAAGCTTTGCCATCACAGAAATAAATTATATTTCAAAATACATTGAAATACATTTTATTTTACCTTTATTTTAAATTGGAATAATATTTTACTGTTTTCACTAGAGTTTTTGATCAAAATAAAAAGCAGCCAGTGTGAGCATAAGAGTCTTCTTTCCAAAGCATTAATAAATCTTACCGACTCCAAACATTTAACAGTAGTATACGTATTTCTACTTCATTATTTTGATTAACAGACAGATCAAACACACTGAATAAATCTACTGTGAGGACTTACAGTATAGAAAAAAGTAAATAATTAACTCACCTATTTATCTTAATTAGAAATCAAGTCATTTTCTGGGATACAGTTATGAAAGATCAGCAGAGATGATGGATGCTATTAATTTCACTCTTATTAAGACACCACACAAAGGCAACCAGGAATTTTTCTTAGAGTCCAACTGGTCAACCACTAAGTCTGAAACCTGTCCAGTTAAAACAGTGGGACATTCCGTGAGGTGACAGGAAGTAGAGCGGTTGTGCTTCTAAACCAGGCGGCAGAGACTGGCCAATCAGATCCATGCAATCTGTGTCTGTTGCTTCAGATGTGCCAAACTGAAGAAAGCCATGTGCTCTTTTATTTTATTTTGTAACCAGCGAATCTCAAACAGAAATGTCAAAGCTTCCAACCCCCAAACCATAAAAAAGACTATTTGTCATATATGGTTTGAAAAAATAGGCTTAATAGGTGTATTGTACTTTATATTTTATGTTATTTTATCATATTTGAGGCAGAAACGTGCATTGTGTGGGCCATATTCAAGAAACACCAGCAGAACTAATTTGTGTTTAAACTGTCATAAAACATTCTTACATACATTGTCAGTTCAACCGGACATTTACATAAGAATGGATTTATTCACAAATTTTCTCTGCTCATGTTTCAGAAGCAAGGGCAAATGTGCGTCTTCTGAAAGGGTGTGTGTGTGGGACTGAAAGAGTGACTGATGTGAGAAGTGTGTATATGGGTAACAGTAGTGTTTAGCAGATTGCATACAAATCAATTGCCCCCCCCCCCATAAAAAACAAAAACAAACATTCTCTCCCAAGCAAGTGCAGTAGCAAATAAGAATCCCCAGGTTAAACAACATACATGCTTCCAAAATACCACACAATTAGTCATAATTTCAATAGATCGAAGTCCAATAGCAGTGGAACTTGGCAGAGTCCTACTAATCAGCAAGTAACAGAGAGCAATTTTGCATCACTCTATAATTTTCAGTTTCATGATTTGCTCCCAAGAACACAGAGGCGAAATGAGAGAAATCTTTCCAATTCACTGGCTCATTGATTTCTCCAAATGCTCCAAATGCCTTTTTCACTCCAAATGCCTTTTTCCTTTCTCACAGTTATTTGAGGTATCATTTTCAGCCGTGTCAGAGGTAGCTGTTCTTGTTTGCTTGTTGGCAATATTGAAGGTCATTTTCTGTCAGGACCATGAAATATACGGATAGACAGACACCACACACATAGAAAACACTATAAGTGCTTTCTGCTGATCTGACTTATACTGTGGGTATGATGTTACATTATATGCTGATCTGGGATTAACGTCTTCTACATGAATCATCATGCACACACATTCAAATACTTGGTTGATTTTAAATGCTTAGTTTAGCCGAATGTGAAAATCCTATCATCATTTACTCACCCTCATTAATGGTGACTGATGCTTTCAAACTTTTTAAAAGGATGCAAAAGCACCACAAGCATCATAAACCTGGTCTATACAACTTTATAACTTTAGACTTTATGACTTCAAAAGAATATGAGCCATTGGGACTACTTTTATGATAGTTTTATTGTGCCTTTGCATCCTTTTTTTAAGCTCGAATGCTTTAGTCCACATTTATTGTAAACTGAAGAGTGTCACAGACAGTCTTCAAAAATGGTCTTTTCTGTTCCACAGAAGAAAGTCATACACGTTTAGAAGGATGAGGGTGATTAGATGATGACAGAATTGTCTTTTTGGTGTTTACACCATTCTTTCTCACCTGTACTCATGGTCTTTTCGTTTTTGTGCAAGGTATTTTTCCTTGACTTCTTGGAGTTCATGTGCCAAACGTTCGATCTCATACTTCTTGACTTCTTCTGACTGTGACTCGTGCATGTTGAGCTCTGCCGTTAGGACCTGTGAAAGAAAAGGAAAGGGTGGACAAATTTTGTTAGCACAGTCCAAATCTGCTAGGACAAGCTATGTTTAAAACCTTTAAAATATTTAATATGTGCACATGATATGTACCATTGCATATAATTAAATCACGAAGGTCTTTGTGCAGTTGACCCAGCTATGGTTGCCAGGTAAGTTTGATGCAACCAAGTGCATTAATATAGAATTTACATGTAAAGTCACAGGTGTGCACATATCAAATATTTTAATATTTTATATTTTAATCAAGTACATACAATCATTTAAGTATTAATTTAAGTATTTTTAATAATAAGAATAATAATATGAATAATAAAACGTATAAAGATGTATCTGGTCAATTAGATGTTTTTAAGGAGAAAACAATGAAAAAATAATAGGCAAATGTGGTTAACTGAATTTTTTTTTTTTTTTTTTAGAGTTTCATTTTTTTATGAAACATATTTTTTTGTTTAATTAAGAGCTGAAACAGCCTACAGTTAGGCAGATTAACTGTATTGCTTTGCAGACTCGTTTCTTAGTGATTAACAACAGCAATTATTTTTGGTACTTTTTAATTAATTTCATTGGAATCTTTTTAATTGTATTATATTCTGAACATATTACATGTTGCTTTTAATTAAAGTATCATTTTATGAAAGCAACACATTCTTACAGTGATCGCAGCATGATTAAGTGCTCCACATAATGCCTGATAATCACTGTAAAACACTGTAACTCACAGCCTCAAGCAGCTAATTCCTTTTATATCCACTGCTTTGGTGCTTCCAGTTATGTTGCAAACCATCTAAATATTGCAAAGCATCTAAGAGCCTGTTTGTCAATTATTTCCTGTCAATGTTTCCTAAAGCTGCGGTCGCCCTTCAGTAGGCGCCTCTTTGCTATAAATGTGTCCTAGCTGTACAGTTGTGATCTATCACTGAGGATGTGTTCGGATTTACACGGTCACCTCATCTCTCCCTCTGAGCAAGGAATGGAGTGATTTCCTCTGCGGCATCTCATTGATCTCCGTCAATCTTTGCACATATCAGTCAAGCTCTAATTGTCATTCATCCAATGTGCTCGAAACCACCCACATACTGCAGGTGACCCAGCAGCCCAGAGCTCAGTAATCAAAGGAACAGAGAGAAGAGAAATGCTAAAGAGAAGGAGGAAGATAGACAGAAAGTGAGAGAGGATGGAAAGAGAGAGGAAGTAATAAATGAAGAAATCTTGGATGTGCTGTGCTGCAGAGCTGGATTTGGATTGGAAGATTTGCAAAAGGGTATTGCATTCAACAAGTTTCTGCTCACTGAAATATTTTTGGTTTCATTTTTATTTTTTTCTGTTTACAAAATTAAATACAAATAATTATAAAATAAAATAATTTTGATTAATGATAATTTAAAACATTTTAATAAATCAATTCCAAATCAATATTCTAATTGAATCATTTTATTAAATTAAAAAAAATCTTCAATTTCAAATCAATATTATTTGGCAGACTAATTGTTTAGTTATTAACAATAGTAATTATTTTTGGTACTTTATAATTAATTTTATTGGCATTTTTTTATTTCATTATTACATTAAAAATACAAAAATAATTAAAACTAATAATAATAATAAAAACAAAAATAATAAAAAACTAAAAAAAAAAATAAAAACAAAAACAACAACAATAATAATAATAATAATAATAATAATAATAATAATGACTTTAAAAATACATCAATTCCAAGTCTTCTGCAAATTATTATCATTCTCATTTTATCTTTATCTTTATTTTTATTTATTTATTTATTTTCCAGAAGATTCAGCAACAACTGAAACATGTTTGATGGAAATTAAAATTCAGGTGGTGAATTGGGCTGAAATTTGCATTGTTTAATCAACTTTTAAACTTTAAAACTTTTGCACTTTTGGCACATAACATTTTTAAATTAACAAAACACTTCATCTGCTATGAGCTTTTCATAGAGCGTATAATAATATTCAGACTACTGGGTATTTTACAAAGACAAAACTCTGGAAACATCTTCCAAACAAGCATGGAGCGTCAAAAGACCGGTGTTAATTAATGTTAATTTCCTAAAGGGGGCTGGAGCGGGAGGACATGCTTCAATCAAAACAAAGAATGGGATGACTTTTCTGTTTGGCTCATTAGTAAGGCTTCTGTTCTAACTAAAATTAATCACACCTATCTTTATTTAAATAAATCCCAGCCAAGCCATTCCTGCGTAACTCAACTCAATTCAAGGCAATAAAATAAAAGAAAACAAAACAAAACCATTCATGCCTACCTTTGGGACATTATTTTTAAGTTCAAGGGCACCAGAGAGTGTTATACTCCACACTGCAGATATTCTAATAGATCAGCTCTGAATTTTTTGCCAAGCTAAGGAGTTTTGAGTCTTTAAAGTCTGTTATGTCCATTTTTGTAAAGAATGGCGAATGTAACAGAGCATTTTCTACTATCCTGACTGCAGAGGACAGTTTGCTGGTTTTCAGATCCAGGGCCAGTTTCCAGGATTCTAATGTCAGCTGTTACAAAGATCAACCTATATCAATGCCATATGGACATTATAAGGTCACCTAAGGCTCAGAAGAGACTCATAACTTTTTAACTGCTCTCATCTTTGCCTCTTGCCTATTTAATAGAACAGGACGAGGCAGCTTAAACCAAACTGACTCATTAAAAATTACATTAGTGGTAGCTGTCTCCAGATGGACCTGAACTCTTAATTAAGCGGTGGAGTAACTAATTATTCATTTTGTGTGATGGTGAGAGAGGGGATAAGGAGATGAAGATGATGGGAGAGGAGTGAGAGAAGGAATGATTGATGGGAGAAAAAGCCCTCAGTGATCCGGCTCACATATCGCAGAAAGAAAAAAGAAATTATTATGCTAAATGATTTAATTAAAAATGTTACTTAATATATGAATGATTTAATTATAAATTATTTATTTTGTAATACTACTTTTTATTATATTACTTTATTCAAGAGAAGAGAAGAGAAGAGAAGAGAAGAGAAGAGAAGAGAAGAGAAGAGAAGAGAAGAGAAGAGAAGAGAAGAGAAGAGAAGAGAAGAGAAGAGAAGAGAAGAGAAGAAGTTTTTTAGAGGACCTTCAGTTGTTTAGTCTTTTCTCGGAGTGTTCGCTGATAAACCTGTAGTTTTTCCACTGCTTCCAGACCAGGCTGCCGAGCAAAGATGTGTTTCACCTCAACGTAAAGTCTCTCTTTCTCCTGTAACACAAAGTAAAACAAAATCAAATTAATTTTAAACATGTTGTATTAAAAAGCACCAAATTTAATTTCATTTAATAACTGAATTGAATTTTTAATTCATTAACATTTTTATACAATATTCATGTATTTTTTTATTTAATTTAATTTAAAACATGAAGTATTGTAAAGCACCCAATTTAATTTAATTTAATTTAATTTAATTTAATTTAATTTAATTTAATTTAATTTAATTTAATTTAATTTAATTTAATTTAATTTAATTTAATTTAATTTAATGTTAAACATGAAGTGTCATAAAGCAACACATTTAATTTAATTTAATTTAATTTAAATTAAACAAATAAAAATTTTAATTTAATTTAATTTAATTTAATTTAATCAAATATAACTTAACAAAAACTACTTAACATTAACATTTTCAGTTTTGATATTTTACTTTATACAAACAGTATAAATAATACATCCCAGTGCTGTTATTCTAAATATATTTGAATAGAATTGAGGAACATAACTAACTCTACATATTCTACTCTGATGTGTTCAAAATTTGTCAATCTTTTTCTCTTGAAAAGACTTCAAAAGAGATATTTGTTAGATCATTGTTAGTTCAGAGTACGAAACCTCTCTTTTACCATTAGTTGTACGATCAAAAGCAATGATGCCATTTTTCAGTGTCACATCACAGGAAAAAAGCTACAGCTAGATTCAGGGGATTGACAGCTAATTTGTTTTGTAAGCAAGTGTTAATTATCCAAGTGTGTGGAGGAAAGAGAGATGGATAACTAACACTCCATCACAGCACTGACCATGTAATGACACACTCACACATACATATATATGGATCATCAATGTTGCAAATTAGAGAGGGAGTACTGACCAGCTTAAACTCATCAATGCTAATAAATGCAGACTGTCTGGTGTATAAAATGATCACTAATATAAAGGCTCGGAATTTTCCATGGAATATCAATAATGTGCCACAGGAGAAATCATGAATTCAGGGGGTTAAGGACGACTGAAAGAAGATCGTTCATGATCAAAAGTACCAGCATTCACAATGTAGACACACTCATGGCCTCAACAACCACAAAACAGTTCTTTGTCTCAAACACATTACTACACACAACACACAAAAACAAAAAATACATTATAAAATCATTGCAAAGCTGGAAGCTTAACACATTTTTCTTCTGAAGCTCCCAGTATTTTTCTCAAGATATTTTCTGTCCTTTTTTCTTTCCAGCGTTTCTTCACAGCCACGGTGGCCGTCTCTTCATAATTTCATCAGTGGTGAAGTGAGTGTGATAGAGAGCGAGTTAGCGAATGAATGATTTATGACTGAGAGGCATCTGGACTTTAATACACTGACTTCTATAGGATCACAACAAGGCCAAGATCAAACCCAGTCTCAGACTTCACCTTTCACCAACTCTGTGTCTCGCACAAACATCTGCACTTATGGCACTTTATCAAAGAATACATCACTTCAGCATTCAAAAAGATTTTCACGGCCCTACGTGGGCTGAGCTTTGATAATGCCAATGCAGTTACACGTGTCCTCGACAAAGACACCACAACCTGTCTGTTTATCTCAGTCTCACGCTTTTTCCTGTCTGTCTTACTATATTTATTATGAATATCACACCAATACACCGTCAACATACATGACAAATATTTTGGGGCTTCATTTCTCAGAGGAGATGTTTTATTGCTCAGAGTTTAGTCTTTTGTGGTGCCTCCTGAATACAGATCATAAATGGATTGTTTCTGGTTCAATACAAGTTAAGCTCTATCAAATAATTTTTCTTTGATCACAGACCTTCCTATTTGGGCAAATCTGAGTACAGTTTGTGACATTGTTGAGATTTCTTCTGAAACTCTAGAAGGGACATATGTTCAATTACTAGTAACAGTTTTCCAGGAGAAAATAACTGGGTATACATCCTTATGTTTTTATGCATTTTTTTTTAATATTGCTTAAAAATGTTGGATAAAATCCCCCAAATGCACATAAAACATACATGCTTTCTTACAATGGATTAATCTTTTATTTTGAAAGAAGATACACTAACAATCAAAGGTTTGGGGAGAGTAAGTTTTTTTGTTTGCTTATTTAATAATAAAATTAACACATCAGCAAGGATGCATTAAACTGATTGAAAGTAACATTAAAGACATTGACAATGTTACAGAAGATTTCAATGCTTTTCTTTTGAACTTTCTTTTGAAAAAATGTATCACGTATCACCACAAAAATATAAAGCAGAGTAACCATTTTCAACATTAATAATACAAAGAAATGTTCCTTGAGTACTAATTTAAATAATCACAATAAATAGCATATTAAAATAATTTATAAAGGATCATGTGACACTGTAGACTGGAGTAATGGCTGCTAGTAATCAGCTTGCTATCACAGGAATAAATTATATTTTAAAATGTATTAAAACATACTCCTTTATTTTAAATTAGACTAATATTTCACATTATTGCTATTTTATTGTATTTTTGAAGAAGTAAATGCAGTCTTCGGTACAGCTACCTTCTTCCATATTAGTTAAAAATGTATTTTGCTTACTGAATAGAAACACTCCATCCATAAATACAATACTATGATAATAATCCATCCTCCCTGGGGAAATGACAAATAATATCTGGCTTTTATCAAATGACTGCACCACGGGCCCTTCAAATCCTTATCTCTCCATATTCTCACTCACTTTCTTTATCTTTCACTGCATTTCCATCTCTCTCCCCAAAACTCATATTTAACAGCATGTCTACAAGTCATCCTCTTATCTTAGTAGTATTTTTACACTTTGCTTACAAAAAAAAAAAGAAAAAAGAAAAAGAGGAACAAACAGGAAGTCACGTTGCTTAGCCTCATTCTGACTTCATTTTCTCTATGCCTGACTGAATAATCATAGAAGCCTATGTGACATGAAGAACACTTCAAGTAACCAGAGTACCTCTGCTGTCCCTGTTCAACACGACTGGTAGATGACGAGTGCGATTTAAAAGCAAACAGATGTTCTGTGTGCCACTCCATTCAGAGATGAAGAAGACTTGCTGTGACTGACAGTGACGGGAACACGCTCAATTTTCACACCCCCGCAACAGTTTTCTCTGCCAAAGAATTCGGACGACAATTGCATTCCGACCTGTCTTGCGACGGAGACATCCATCCTTGACAGCTATAGAAGATTTTGACAATCACAATAATGTTATTTTGCTGTTGCTGCTGTCATGGCAAAGTTCCATCACAAATGAGTGGAGGCAAGCCTTCGTGACTTCAAGCAGTGAGTCTCAATTGGTGGATTGCAGGTCTCATAAGGTCAGAAACAGCACAAACAGAAAAAAAAAAAATAACAATGAATGCAATAGACATCTTAAATTGTAAAGCTGGCATTAAAGAAATGAACTTAGCTAAAATCAACTTTAAGAAAGAGAACTGATTAAGTCAACATTATTTCTATTGCAATCAAGTGCAGGGCACATATATACTATCAATAAATCTTTAAGTTGTTTTTCACCCTGATTATTTCTTTAAATCTTAAGCTTATAAAAATATATATAAAATTGTCCATTTTAAAGAGCTAACAAGCTAATCAAATTATGTCCCTGTGCTAATTTTATCTATCTATTAAAATCCATTACAATGCGAAATGTAATTAAATAAAAAAAAAATAAGAAACAAAGTAATATTAAATATTAAATTGTTATTTCTATTTTAATATATTTTAAAATGTAATTTATTCACGTGTTGCAAAGCTGAATTTTCAGCATCATTACTCCAGTAATCAGTGTCACATGATCCTTCAGAAATCATTCTAATAGCTGATTTGCTGCTCAAGTATCATTTCATATTATTATCAATGTTTAAAACAGTTGTGCTGCTCATTATTTATTTATTTTTTAAATACTGCAATTTTTTGAAGTCAGGATTCTTTGATGAATAGACAGCTCAAAAGTACAAAATTCACAGAATACTGCCATCTTTGACTTTTAATCAGTGCATCCTTGCCAAACAAAAGCAGTTTCTTAAAAAAGATATATTACTGACCCCAAACTGTTGAACTTTAGTGTACTTCAACCTAATTAAATACAATTTTGACACAGTGCCCATATGTGCAATTTCTTTTTACTTATTGCACCTCTTGGTCAGCTGTCCCTTACTCTAAAAACAAAATCATATGATTCAGAAACTGGTTTGTGTGTGTATAAGCAGCGAGAGAGTTAGGGGCTTGAGAATAGCATTCGGAAGACAGCAGCGTTGAAGGAAGTGCTTGTCCATGAGCTTTGGAAATAAACCTTTCTCTGAGTGCTGGATCTTCTGCAATACAATATTGCCTTCCTTTCTGTTTTACCCAAATGAAAACTTCTGCTTGGAAAACTCAAACTAACTCTGCAGCACCTGATGCAAACCTTTCACAAACTTTGCGACTCATCTGTGATATGTTGTATATAGTGTTATACTATATTAACTGTAGGGCATAATAAACAGACCTTCCTGTCATACCTCAGTCTGTAATACGGTGAGTCACTAGGCCGCTATGCATGAATAAATAGTTAAACGCTAATCGCCTGTCCAGTTTTGCCTCCACGAATATTAACTGGCATGATTTGTTCCATGCCTCTTTTATTATTGCACTGCCTCAACGCAAATAATGCCACAATTAGAGTCTGTATCTGTGTGAAAATCTGCGCCTGCTCTTTGTTTTACATAAAGTGCTGCATTGTGAATACTTCAAGATCTATGATGGGTATTATATTCAAAATGGAACCTGTCTCGCATCGTTTCTGAATCACCAGTGTCCACCGTCTACAGAAGTGCAGCATTGTCTTGACTGCAATGGCTTTTTTTGCTGTCGTGTTCTAGACGGTGTTATATTGTAAACGCTGTCACAATTTACACTGCAAACAGCTACAAAACAATACAGCAATGCCCTGCTGTCTAACAGCTGTGGTGGGGCTGTTTTAAAAGGCCTCAAAGGCAGCTCATGATTCACATAGTGCTCGAGCTGATACACAGGGCTGAACTGAGCGACTTCATAATTACACGTTGAGTTCATTTCTGGAGTCCATCGCCATATTTATTGATTTTCAAATTGAAACTGAAGTTGTGAGAAATTGTATAATGCTGATTAATTTATTCGTTCTAAAATAAGTTCATAGCTGCATCAAACAGAATTGCAAAAATAAAATTAAAATGACAGATATTTCCAGACATACAGAAGCACACAGGCCATGTACACACTGCAAGTTTCAGGAGTGACAACTGCATTTAAATGTGGGAGTGAGTCCCGTTAATTATCATTCCATATGTGTACAGAACACGACTCACTCCCGAAATTGCCATTAATGGCAGCGTGGTAACTATAGCAACGTTATTGCGTTTTAGAGAGAATGGAGGCCCACAGATTAGCTAGTTTTGTGTTAGCTGCCTTGACAAAACAAATATTAGACTGCATATATTAGATTTACTATTCATTAAGGATTATGAAAAAAATACATCACAATGTCCACAAAGAAAATATATATATATATATTAAGCAGCACAACTGTTGTCAGTATTGATATTAATAATAATACGAAATTTTGAGCGGCTACTTTGCATATCAGAATGATTTCTGAAGGATCATGTGACACTGAAGACTGGAGTAATGATGCTTAAAATTCAGCTTTCCAACAGGAATAAATTACAGTTTCAAGATTAAAAATAAAAGTTTAAATTGTAATACTATTTCACAATCTTACTGTTTTACTGTATGTTTGACCAAGTAAATGCATAAGATAATGCATTTACAATGCAAAAAAAAAAAAGGTTTATTTGGCATTTGTCTAACTTAATACAAGATTTCTTCCCATTATAAAGTTATAGGTTACACTTTATTTTACAGTATGTGTACTTACAGTGTACTGGTAGTGTAAGGTAACTACATGTTAAAATTATATTTATGAGTAGTATCATCATCAACAACAACTAGTTATTACCCAGTTATTGTAATTGCTGTAATAAGTACTGTACATAGCATGTACATGTGGAACAGGACTGTAAAATAAAGTGCTACCAAATTATCTTTCCAAAAAATACTAAGCTGAGAGTCATTTAACCTAAAAAAAAAAAATGCTGGGAGAAAAAAAAAGTGTGCAACAAAACAATAGACAAAGACATTAATCTTATTGTATACATATATTTACCGTATAAAATGAAACACTGCATGGCTCTGGTACAGATAGCCTAAAAGGTCTGTTCAATAGAAATAAAGTGGGACACCATTATACCCTCCACTACAGCTTCTGTATATATCAATAGTGGGTTCTGAATTGAGTTTAGGAAGAAAAAGTGAATCTAGTGATGACCTGAAAAAAATCAAACGTGATTTGATATGATCTGATCCCTGAAAATGGCTCATGTCCCAAGATTGAAATCCAGTCTGTTTAACTATATTTGATGCAGGCATTAAAAATAACCTTTTTAAACTGGATGATGTTAATGGCATTTTGAAAGACCATTTTATCATTTCCACTGCATCTGAGCTCAAGATCCGAAGCGAGAAAAAAACTCTTAACACTATCAAATTGAACATCACGGTCCATGTCTACCCATCTCATAATAGTGAAAGTAAAGTAGACAGCTACACATGGAACATTCTGTCTGTCTCTTTCTCTATTTCTTTTTTTCCCCTCTCAGTTCTATAAGGTTTCTGATTAGTTGCTCTGGTGTCACCATTATAGTTTTCAAACAAACAAACCCAATTAAAAATCTCAAATATAGAAGCAAGAAAGCAGAACCAGCAGCACCTTTCTCCATTCATAACCTAATCAGAGATTCCAAGTGCATTTATGTAAACAAATGTTGCTCCCTCAAGAAGCTCTACTTGAGCACCTGCTACATCTGTGAAATCATATTTGTTTCTAGTCTGAGCAATGAACAGCGCAGATCACTTCATTACAGTTTATGGAGGGCCCTTGGAATACTAGACCATACACAAGGACAAAGAGAGGAAAATGACTTTGATTCATGGTAGTTGTAGACTACAATGCAAGTAATGTATGGCTAAACGTGTAAATGACAGAATCGGCTTGTTGAGTAATATTAAATTGAATGACAGGGAGATAATGAATCTCACATACATTCAAATATCTCTCTCTCTTAGCTTACAGAACTTTAAAATTGGACTGTACTAAACATGACTAATTACAATGAATTTTTTTTTCTGACATGTTGGTGTTGTATCTTTCACTTTAATGTTATAAGTTGCACAGATTAAATACAGATGGATAAAACAAAAACTATTATTTTTGTATTTCAGGCTGCAAAGCAACAAAATGTGATTATTCTTAAGAGGGTGATCCTTTTCTATAACGACTCTCTAAGATTTCTTTACAAAATCAAGAAAAAGTAAAAACAGCAATGTTAGTGAAAGTAGTTATGAATTAAAGAACAGTATTTATTTGCAGCCATATATATTATAATTTTCTTTACTGTCACTTTGATAAACATAAATGCAAAAATAAATAAATACATACATACATACCTCTTTGACCACAAATGTTTGAACAGAATAGTGTACATAATTTTTATTTCTCTATTTTCTATCCGCAGTCTGACATTTCAGCTTCAACTAATGGTATGAATCTGTGGTGGGACAACAAATGGCAAGGCAGAAGGGTCACAAGGATAATTTCATGATAAGCACCAATTAGAGCATCTTCTTACCTGTAGCAGAAGCTCCTTCTCCACAACCTCCTGAGTCTTAGCTATCAGCCTCCACTGAAGAGAATGAATCTTCTGAATCAGTTCAAAACTGCTTGGATCACTCGCCTACAAAGAAAAAGATGCAAAATCAAACTGTTTTGGAAGACTGTATTATTTCTATAACTGTTTCAGTAACAAGCCATTGTAAGTTCATACCTCTAGTTTTCTCCAGCGGTGGACATTCAAGGGATTGCCAAGCTCATCCTCCAGAGCTCGACATCTTGTCCTCTCTTTCAGCAGCTCCCTCTGCATATGAAACACTTCCTGTCTACCATCAGAACAAAGAAACACCGGTAGAGTGACTCCGACTCTGGTTTTCAGGCAGCAATAAAAGCAACTATAATCTACTAATTTATAGTCAGTCATTTAAAGTCCCTGCATTCTGGCAGGATGCAACAGCACTTTGAAAATGAGCTTGCATGAGAGGTTCAAAAAGCCTGCACTTCACTTATTCACTTATGCTCTACAACAGGCACAAACAGGGATATGCAAACAAGAGGGTGAATGGAAGCGAGAGGGAGAAACAAATCTCTTGGATCTCATATCGACAGGTTATGGCTCACAACATAATCCTAGCTGACCTTTCCCTCTCTGCACCACACAAGACACTTGTAGACATGTACTGTATGCATTTCTGTAGACGTATGCATTTACATTCTAGCATGTATCATTTATTAGATTAGTTATGCACAAATTTGCTTTCAAGCTAGATTTTTTTACATGTTTTAAAGAAAGATTGAGTGGTGTTTTCCCATTTAAAATTGGAAAAAAAATATACACTTTTACACTAGAAAAAGTTATTATTAATAACAAACTACCATCATTGCCAGAAGCGATGTTTTCGAGTGAAAATGCCTTCATTTGTTTCTTAAAAACAAGCAGATTTTCCCTTCACAGTACTTTAATTGATGGATTGGAGTTGTGTGGATTATTGTGATTATTGTGATGTTTTTATCAGCTGTTTATCAGCTGACTCTCATGGGGGTCGGGACTAGCGTTCAAGTATCTGCTGTAGCTGTAACATTTGCCTGTTACAATGTTTGATGTGTTGTCATAATAATGGACAACTGGAGAAAAGAGCCCTGTGCTCTGTTGTGTTTTGTAAGATTGCACCCACCTGTTATTTTGCACAACAGCGTATTCTGTGTGTACATAACCCCTACAACGGAGTCACTTATGCCAAGTCTAGCTACAGCCAGTGTCTTCCTTTGACCTGCTACAGTGATTCAACTCCGCAAATAAACAACTTGAAAGCTCCATCAGCCAACCTATTAGCACTAGTGGCTTGCCAGAGTCTGGAAAAAGCAAATGACACCATTTCAGCCACAATAAGAATGCCTCTTGAAATACATTGAAAATAAATAAATGGCAAAATCATCTATAATGACATCTAAGGACGGACACACACACACACACACACACACACAAATCTTCTTGGAATAGAGGAAAAGAAAAGTGAATGAAATGGAGATAAAATAACATCCTGTCTACACCAGACATGACTGTCACAACACAACATAAGCACGAGAACCCTGCGTCCAAATATGCCTATTTCCATATTATATAGTAGGTGTGTTAAAGGTGTGTTAAAAATAAACTATGGTCAAAAAAGCAACCACCTAATAAAAAGTGGGGCCACAAAAATCCTTCTTTAAGAGGGTGTTTAGCCCTTCTAACCTAGAAATGACAAAGAGCCATACTGTAACCAAATGAGAACTCAGCCGAAATGATACAATGCACCGTTTAAACAGTATGTCCTAGAACTCTTTCTATGAAGCAATGGAGAGAGATGGATAATGACAGTGTACAGCTCATTTATCTGAGCGCAATGCAGGTTGAGTTTATGAGGATGTTAGCGATTAGCATGCTAAATTGATCAAAAAGTCAATTCCTTTGGGGGAAATAACCAAAATTGTCAGTGTATTATCATTTGTCTAGCAATGCAAGTAAACTGGAGAGGTTGCAAATGTTGTTGTTCTAAAAGACAGGGGAATTGCTTCTAAATGGCATGGATTGATTTCTCAAGACCTACAAGGTCTTTTTTCGTCATTGATGATTCAGACGAAATCAATGTTGTTAGTGTTTGCTATTTTTGAGGGAGAAAAATTGGCATTAGCTCTTGTTTTGGGTTGCTTGTTGTCTTTAATATTTATAACTGTCACAATGGCTCTGTTCCAAAACCTACTGAGCTATAACTACAGAGTATATTAAGCCACCATAGCCATGCTCTTGACACAAAAGCATGTTTTAGACTGTACATGCGCTTATGCTTAACAACATGCTAATATCAAACTCTATTTTTTTCCATTTTGATGCATGAAGAGTGTAAGCTTTCTATTACAAATCAAGTGTTCATGTTTAGGTCCTAAACTGAGTCTTAAATAAGTGTCTTCCTTCTTTAAAATTGATTGCAGGCTAAACAAACAAGACCTCAGGCGCTCTGTTGTGAAAAAGAATTTTCTTGCACACCAGGCAACAATATACACACACAAAACAACAACACAACATCACATTATGTATTAAATGTATTGTACTGGTTTTGTTGCGCCAATGGAAATAGTGACAAACAAATCCACAACAGAACCGCTACATGTTTCTTTTATGAATTAATCAATGTTTTGAATGAATCAGTAATTAGAATCAATGACTCATAACAATTGTCAATCATTTCGTTCCTGGACGAATCAGCGGTATTGAATGAATCTAACTGATTCAGTGACTTTATACTGTACGCTGTGTTTCATTTTTTTGGCTGCACCCTTTGTAGGTTGCATTTGTCGGCTGCATACGTTTCCCACATCTCGTTTCTGAAAAGTAACCATCACTATTATTCCTGCTGAGATCCCAACCACTAATGCACAGACAATCTGTCTGGACTGGAATGCGCATACACAGAAAAAAATTATACATATTTTATCATACATAAAGTCAATCTACTATTACAGCACTATTATTAAAACAGTAATCTATTGGAAAGCCACAATTCCCAGTGCCACATTCATTTTTATTGTACAAACTTTTATTAGGTAAGAGAAAGTATTCTTTGATCACTTTGCTCAAAACAGGTCTAATCTGACTCTGACACACTAAAACTTTCTTCATGTTGCATTTTGATTACTCCAAGTTTGTATCTGGAAAATGTAGCCAGTACTTTTTCCTGGAGCTTTAATAAAATACTTTTAGCGGCACTCAGTTTGATCTGTTCCTAACAAAAGCTTCTTAGCGTTGTGTGCATACAAATACATCACATTTCTACACTTTGAAAAGGATATAGCACAAAACATAAAATGTGACACGAGAGCATACAGTAATTACTGACAACAGTGCTCCAGGGAGACTGTATTAATCTCAGTCATTGGTCATTTTACTGCACTTTACACCAGACAATAAAGTCCTAAAATGATTTCCTGTCCAGATTGGGGAAAATAAAAGCAGCCTTTCCATTTGCTTGCCTTTTGCTGGCTATGGCTTTAATTTATGCATTTTAATTGTGTTTTTGGCAAAGCTTTTTTTTCTGCTCTTAATGTTCTCTCTTCTCGATTGTGTTTTGCATAAATACATCACTGTCCACTAAAAGAAAACAAGCCATCCATCTTTCACCATCAACAAATTAATTCCCCTATGACAAATAAATATCTGATTTAGAATGGAAAAAAGAAACCCACGTGCATTTTATCCACGTTTTCTCTTAGTCATTGTTTTAGTTTGTATTCCTTCTTTTTGCTGTTGTTTCGACTGAGATCTGCACGGAGATATGGAAGGCGAGAGAAAGAGTGGGTTGGGGTATATAGATTGATTTATTCAGGAAGGCAGGGTTGATATCAGGGACTTAAACTTTTATCAGCACGCTTATAGAGTTCAAGACTCCCACCCACACACACAATTTCCAGAGTTGCAAATCATTTTCCCATGTTGAAACTACACATATTTGCAGGCAATAGCAGAAAAGTGGTAAAACAAAAGGCAATGGTGTCAAGAACTGGCCTTGTTACCGTGTACAGGCCCAAATACAATTCAGCACCATTAACATCAGCATCTTCCCACTAAGAAACATTAACAGCTGCCTATATAGGCCATAGCGCTTCCACATACACCACCCTAAAGCTGCCGCAAGTGATTCTTTTAAGCACCAAACATAAAACTCTGTCACCTGACAGATATCACTGAAATTGGTGTCTTGAGAGCCACCTGTCTCTGTGACAGTCCCAGGCTCTGTACACAGCCAAAAACAGAATGGGAACGCAGCATGGATGTGTAAGAATCTGAAAATATGGAGGCTGCTCTCTGCCAACTTCAACTGAAGCCGTGAGTTTGGGCAGGGATTGCCTGTTTGAATAAGGTGCTAGAAGATGGTGGGATTGTTTAGGAAACCTTTTTTAGAAGTGCTACTTTTATTTTCATTGAGGTACTGTTTTAGTTTTTATTAAGATTTGAATTTGTTTGTTTTTTGTTTTTGTTTTGTTCTAAAATTGTATTAATTTTGTTGTATTTTTTGTAATTTTAACTATTTTTTTATGTCTATATAGTTTTATTAAATGAACCTTTATTTCAGTTTTAGTTAAGTACAAAATATATATATATATATATATATATATATATATATATATATATATATATATATATATATATATATATATATATATATATATATATATATATATTTTTTTTTTTTTTTTTTCAGTTAAAAGTTTCCTTTATTTTAGTTTGGAAACAGCTGATAATAATAATAATAATAATAATAATAATAATAATAATAATAATAATAATAATAATACTTTAATAATAATACTATTTTACAGAATACTTTATTTTTGTTCAAGATCCGTTTATAGCGTTTTTTAAATGTATGCAGCAAGCTGGGCAATCTGCAGTCAGCTGGTTATTATTTTATTATATAAAAAAATAAATAAAAAAAAAACCTTCAGGATGATGCAAGACCCCTCTGCTGTTTTTTTTTTTTTTTTAACTTTTTTTTAACATCCCTCATTAGAATCTGAGTTTTGCTAGCTGCCAAGAACATGGGTAACACTTTATTTTAAGGATCAGATTTTAGGTATTAATTAGTTGCTTATTAGCATGCATATTACTAGCATACTGGCTGTTTATTAGTACTTATAAAGCACATATTATTGCCTTATTCTGCATGACTGTATTTTAGATCCATTAATCCACCCCATACCTAAACTTAACAACTACCTTACTAATTATTAATAATCAGAAAATTAGGAGTTTGTTCAGGGAAAACTTTTAAGTTAATAGTGAATATGTGTTCCCTATTCTAAAGTGTAACCAGAATATGTGTAAAGACAGCATGCATAAAACCTATTATCTGAGGGGTTGTATCTTTAGTTTGACTGAGGAAAGCGTGTACAGTATTATACCTATGGCATGTTACAAGTAAGACTTAAGGTAGTGCAGCTAGCAGTCAGACAATGCTTAAGGAACGTTTATTTAATTCTTATGAAATATTCATGCTGATCTGAATGGAAGCGGATTGCTGGGAATTCATCTGTCAGGATGCCACTCAACTGCTTTTTAAGTTTCCAGCTTCCTAATGAGCAAGAGGAAGGGAGGAACATATGGTTCTGTTCCGTATGCTTCACCTAGTCCAACCAGAGGTGAATAAAACATGGAGTAGCATTACCAGACATGGATCTCATTAAATGTTGACAAATTGTAGGGGATCGAAATCTGCTAAATAACAATTGTAATAACTTATTATTAATATTAGTATTATTATTCAATTAATTTGTGGGAACTATGGTACTTTTTAGCACCATGCCACCCTATTGTGCAATGTAGTCTAAATGTACTTTTGAGTAGTTTGACAGAGAATGATGTTCCATACTTGATCACAGTTTATATTTGCTATGATCGACACACACACACACACACACACACAAAAAAAACATTTTTTCTCCTTTTTTAATTTGTAGAAAATGACAACGTTCAATGATATACTGACCGCTAAACCACAAATGTTTACGCTTAAGAGAGGAAATAGAGTAATAAAGGTAGAAAGGATGGAGGACAAGTACTAGTGGGCACTGATGGGAGACAAAGATGGAGTAAGAGAGAAAAAAGAGAGCAGTTACAGAAATGTGCCTACAGCAGTACACATATAAAACAATGAGATGTGATAGAGTCCAAGGCCTCGGTCCAGAAAATGTGCAGCAGTGAGCTAAAATGTCAAAGGTAAGGTCTATCTGTTGTAGCCTTTCTCTCTCTCATTCTTTCTATTTCTGTCCTTATTTCAGAAAACCAATTATATAATGTTCCTCTAATGCAATAAAAACAGGGGGAATGGAGAGGGAAAAAAGTTTGAGAGCAGTAGAACACGTACTTACGCTCATGTAAGAGCTGTTTTAATTGACGTGAAGTGCACGTAAGGGTAACCCCGTGATTCAGGCCGAGTTAGGCAAACATAATTTATTTTGGAGTATAGGCTCTTTGAAATCATTTGAAATGGAAAGACCTCCTCATTACAGCAGACAAACACACAGCGCAACAATTTGGTTCAAAGCTGGATCAAAGAAAAACTCATACACAAATAAACACGCACTTTCACATCATTGGTCCATGCTCTGTATTGTTCATTCCACTCTGTGGTTTTAATCTTCTAATGAATATTTCAGGCAAAATGCAACAGAATTTAGTTCATTATGGCATAAATGATCATGGTCTCATTTACTGCAAAATGGATAAGTAAAAAACAGGGCCATACTGTTCATGCAACAATATGAGCACATCTGGAGTGCTACTTTAATTAAAACTACTTTGAAAAAAGAAGTAAAATGCAACACATGGCTCAAATGAAAGAAATCATTTTTCGAACTACTTTATTTACATGAGCCATTTGAATTAACCTATTCACTAAAATGAATCTTAAGACTCAAAGGCTAATATCACTGGTCTATAACAAGAGATCTGGATTGCTCATGTTGACAAAAAAAGTGAAGTTACCGCACCACTCAAAGTGCTCATTGTCATTGTAATCCGAATTAAGATGCTTTCTAAGGTATGCACCTACAGTTGTGTTGTAATATTGTTTTTTATTCATACAGCAGGCTAACTGCAAATGCTTCAACAATGCTTTCTTTAATAGCATGCATTTTGAAGCAGTTTATGATTTAAATGTTGGTTAAATTAATTAATTCAACAGCATATACATTACAGTTTACTCTTATGGAAACTATCATTCTAGTGTATGAAGTAGATGTTGCTCAATCAGGAAATAAAACGCATGCATTATAACTTAATCAGAGAAATAACACTGACTGCATATGGACTTACAGACATGAAGTTTATATCCAAGATTATGCATGGTAGACTTCTAATATCAATACAATAGTGCAATATAGTAGCAAAGAGGCTTGTATTTATTGTGTATTCAAATCAGTTTCTGCCACTAATACCATATGTTCATGCTTTTTCTGCATTATTATGTACATGAAGACGTTATGGTCTATATATTTGTGTGTGGTCAATTACCTGTGTTGTCAGTACGCAGCAGACAAACACCATCTTAACAATTTAAATATGTCGCTTATCGTGCCCAAAAAGACCAGAAACATTATAGATAGCATCTGTAAGTAACAATTAATTTACATGCATATATGCTAAAAACTAATCCTGTGCAACTGATAAGCTAATAATATGGGAGCCAAGGTTTTGGCTGTCAGTCAATGATGCATTCTGTGAATAGGGAATAGCAATATGGCTGCTCAAACACTTCTGGTTGCTTCACCGCCTGATGAGTAATCCAGTCATTTATAGATCTGTGGTTAATATACATGCTTCCAGTCACCACTGCATTTATGCACGCAATAGACATTCAAACAAACATAATGTAAAGCTCTGAATGCAGTCATCACTTTTCACAATTTGTTAATCAAAGTAGCCACAATCTCTATTTATTCTAGCAATTGTGCAGCCCTATAGTTCTACCTTTTTTAAGCTTCACTGGAAGGTCACAACACTTATCAAAAGAATGCACATGTAATCTCTCATTTGTAATTTATCTATCTTATAGCAGATTTAAGTGCCTTATGACGATACAGGATGACCTTTTGTGAAAAGTCTGATCATGTATCTATGTATGATTTAAAATGGCATACATTATCATTATCCCCATGAGCCTTGATTGCAATCTCTTATGAGAAGTAAAGTTCATTCGACTGTCATTATTAAGAAAATGGTTGCATTTACATTCTAATCATTCACTCTCTCTGTTGAGTGAATGTTGGGAGGAGTCAGCTTTGTGAGCGCAATTGAATGCAGTTCTTATGGACCGGAGGAGGTTTGGACCATATTTACACAGCTTTATTTTTGGTTGTATATAGCCCAGTTTAAGTTGCACAGAGGCAGATTATTACTTGGGACTGCATCACAAGCTTGTTGACAAGAGTTCAGGGGCCCATGAGTCGACAAACTAACACAGCGACATCAAGTTAAAGTTATCATTGTAGCACCTTCCACTTCAGCAGGTGACAACAGCAGTGCAGCAACTCTTCATAGGTCACTCTACAGAAATAGATGAACTCCCATTTGGATTTGTTAGGATCTTTTTGGAGCATCACTGATGCAGACTATTCTGAAATGTTTCAAGAATCTTTTCCAGTGAGATTCCTGAATATCCTTTGAGATTCCAGGAAGTTTGTCTTGATTGATTGATTGATTGATTGATTGATTGATTGATTGATTGATTGAAGAATACATTTATTCTTGCAGTAATCTGATTAAAAGGGACCACCATATAGACTATTTCACAAAAATATGAATCATCACAAAAAATTTCAACATGGATTATAATTAATAATCAGTAAATCTTAAGCACCAAATTGGCATAGTAAAATGATTTATAAAAGATTATGTGACACTGCAGGAGTAATTGTTGATAAAAGTTCAGCTTTACAGTCACAGGAAAGGGATGCATTTATTAATTTATCATTATTCAAAACTGTAATAATATTACACACAATTACTGTTTTTACTGTCATTTTCATTTTATTTATTTATTTAATAAATGCAGCCATGGTGAGCAAGAGACCTCTCCTAAAAACATTAAAAAATCTTACTGCCCCTAAATTTTTGAATGGAAGAAGCAATAGCTCATCGCATTATTTACTCATTCTCTTCCAAACCTTTCTGTGGATCACAAAAGTAGATTTTTACACAGTTCTTGGTGTACAATAACAATAGAAAGAATGTCCATCAAGCTTCAAAGCAGACCAAAAATAAGAGATGCCATAACCGGTTCTGGTAACACTTTAGATTTGGGAACACATATTCACTATTAACTAAGAGTTTTCCCGCAATAAACTTCTAAATTGCTGCTTATTAATAGTTAGTAAGGTAGTTGTAAAGTTAAGGATTAAGGGATCTAGAAGGTCATGCAGAATAAGGCATTAATATTTGCTTTATAACTACTAATAAACAGCCAATATGCTAGTAATATGCATGCTAATAAGATTCTCATATTCACTAGAAATATTGAGCAAAGTTGGTCCTGCCTCATCAGGTGTACTAAAAAACATACTGAAAGCATTTCATAGGAGCTAATCACACAAAATGTGCAAACGCATTTCATATGTGTCATTTATTTAGCATCTTGTGCCACGAGTAACCTGTTTTTAAGATGATGGGTCAAGGTGAAAATAGTTTTTTTTTTTTTTTAATGGTACAAAGAAACCATAAATAAGAATAAATAAACACACCTTCTGTTCAGTTCTGTTGTGCTCAATCTAACTGTTCTAATGCAAGAACACATGATACGTAAGCAGTTTTGTGTGTGTGTGTGTGTGTGTGTGTGTGTGTGTGTGTGTGTGTGTGTGTGTGTGTGTGTGTGTGTGTGTGTGTGTGTGTGTGTGTGTGTGTGTGTGTGTGTTGCATTCCACATTTGTAAGTCACTTTGGATGAATGTATAAATGTAAACATTGAAGGAAGTTAGTTCCTTGTGAGACTTTCCATTCATGGACTTGTCCCAGAAAGCCTTAAGCCTAAAGGAAATTTTGCTTCACACCCAGGCACTGATATGCTACAGTCAGCGTCTTTGGGGAACTACACTGCACTGATGACAGCAATAATGACTAAAATTTGCCACCTGTTTACCATAGAGGCTTGTATATCAGCAGAGATCTTGGCATCCAAGCTCGGCATCAAGTCAACCCATCTGGCACAGCGGCTGCTGACTAGTCTCTCTGAAACCTCACTGCTAGCTCTCTGATTCTCACATATGTTTCAGAGTATAGGAAGGAAAATGACACTTGTATGTTTTCCATTAAGAGTTAAGGATGCTACAGGGGCATGGCTGATTTGAAGAGAGATATGACTGCTCACGTTTTAGCAGATAAATGCTTTTTAAATCAAAAATGGTCTCTAAATTGAGAATGCCAATCCAACTGCAGCCAACAAGCACGTAGTAAATTATAGTTCATGGAAGTGACATTAAAGTCTATGGGTTAATAAAAAAAAAAAGAACAAGCTCATTAGTTTTCACAGAGCAACACACAGTGCCCTTGGAATTATAAGGTTCTATCTGCATTCCGAGTAGTTTTGAGATATTGAGCTTCAATGTTTTTGCATTCCATTCGACAGATAGAACCTTTTTGTTTTTTTAAATAAAAAGTCTCAAAATGTACATATAATCTATAATGTGAATAAGTTGTCACAGAATCAGAATATGTGAATAACTCAGTTTTGACAAAAATGTCAGATAGAACCTTAAAATTCCAAGGGGATGACACAGTAGTTACATTCTTGAATGAATCAGCCATTTGAACTAATCATTTGAGTGAATGGACCAACAAGTCACTCGTAAAGACAGCTGCTTATTTTGTTCTTAAATGAATCGAAGCTTTCAATGAATAATTTGAATGAATCAAAAATTCACTCATTGTTCTTCAGTAAATCAGAGTTGTGAACACATCATTTGCGTGAATGATTCAATGACTCACTCATAAACACATTTGCTGCATTCAGAACCACATACTAGTATGCTACTCTTACTATTTTATTTTTCTATGGTAGAAATCGTAAGAGTAGTAGGTTAGAACATAGTTTGGAATTCAGCAAGTCACTTGTTTTATTCATGAATGAATTAGAGCTGTCAACGAACCATTTGAGTGAATGATTCAGAGTCACTCATAAAGCCTTGTCTTCTTCTGGAATAATTAGTGTTGTGAATGAACCATTCTAGTGAATTATTCAGTGACTGTCTCATAACGACAGGTTAAATTTAGAACTGAATACTACTTTCTGTCTAATATTTATATGGCAGAAACAGTAAGAGCAGTATGTGATTCTGAATTCAGCTGTAGTCATCTATTTCTTTCATGAATAAATCAAATAAAAAAAATGTGCTTGTTTTGTTCTCGAATAAACGATTTAACAATTCAACAATTCAATGACATGCTCCTAAACACAGTTTTGTTGTTCCTGAATCAGTGTTTTTGAATAAACCAGCCACTTGTTTTCACTTCTTTTCAAACGTTTGAATGTATATAGAGATTTGTGCTCAATTAAGTGGTTGATAAAGATCTCTGAAATGTAACAAAAACAAGAAGAAAAAACTTTCTTTCTGTGGCTGTCTCTCTGGAGAAAACCTTTGGTTAAATTAATTTTGGGCCGATGGAAATTTCAGTACATAATTCTGACTCTGACTCGCTGAATATTTAGTGATTTTGCATTGGCTTGAGAGATGGAGGAGAATGTGAGGTCATCACCACTCCTCGTGTTACTAAATTAACCAACAGAGGGTTAGTAAAACCCATCTAGGTCTGGTTTGACTTTAGTTGCGAGACCTGCCAGTGTTTTCGAGCATTCCTTCATTTTCCACAGCGCGCTGCTGTCACCTCCTTTTCACTCAACGAAGAACTCCATTAAAAGAGACTTTTATCGCAACATCTTTTGTGGGTGAAAAAAGTGCCTGTTATTTATAGTGGTGAATAACAGCTTTTGAAAACATCAATAAACATCTAGCGGGGGTCAATACTGACGAGCATTATCTGACAAGCACTCAATTAGCTCCATCTCTTTGAGCTGTATGTACCTGTGATTGAGGCACAATCATTATGTCATTATACCTCTAAAGAGAACATGAGCGTTGCAGAAAAGTGATCAAACACCTGCTCCCATTATGTTATAGAGCAATAGATATTAAAAAAATATATGAACTAATAGGTGTATATAAGTATGACGGTGAATCATAAAGTGGTTCAAAAGTGCAACAAAAGTGATTCACTTACACAACATTAAGCCAGATTACTTTCATAACCCCAGCATATTACAGTCCACATGAAATCTTACACAGCTTTCACACCAACCACGCGAATCGACCTCTGACGTCAAACACGTTTTAGTGAGAAACTGCCCTAAGCCTACTCTTAGTGTGCAAAGTCAAACCAAAACACTTCCATATGCAGACAGATTCTTTGCAAAGAAATGACATACTGCAGCAACTACACCCCCGTGTGTTACCTGAGGTCCTCCACATTAGAGGCGGTCTTGTTGAGGATGTTCTTTTCTCGTCTTTGCTTCTTGATCTCTAGCTCCAGGAGTCTGATATCTTCCAGTCTTTCATTGTGCTGAATATCACCCTTGTTCATAATGGACTGCTGGATTTTGATCTTTTCATACAGTAATGCCAGTGCTTCATTTCTCTTCATCAACTGCATCCCCAGGAGGTCACGCTCATTTCTCACCTTGTAAATGAACATATAGAAAACATGTGCAATCAATACACAAATGTAGATAAAAGGCAACATAGTAAAAAATGTGTCAGTAGTCAATACAAAAACAAGTGGTATTTCTCTATCCTGTTAGCTAATAAATACATTCCTTTTATTTTATACCAGCTTGGTACCGGATTTCTGGTACTTTTAACACCTTTTCAAGAATCTGTAAGAAAACCATCAGAAGTACTTTCACTTGTATATTATAATAATAAAAAGCAGGCCTATGAAGGGCCATACAAGCCATACTGTAATTCAATCTGGCGCTCTCACACACTTATATTCTCCTTTCACATACATACATTTTTGCTCTCATAGTCACATATTTTAGTGCACACATTAATACATTTCCCTCTTATATTCATAGGTACTTATGCACACATTTATACATTTTGCAAGTAAACATTTAATATTATAAATAATAAATGTACGTGAGAAGAAAATGCATGTATGTCTAAAGAAAATATGTGTATGTAAGAGAAGAATGTATGTGTGGGAGTGGAAACGGAAGGCAGTTTAAGCACGAAAACTATGAAAAGTAAAGTGTGTATATATGTAAGCAGAAACATATGTATGTGAAACAAGAATGTATGTGTGTAAGAGAGGAAATATGTGAATGTGAAAGGAGAATGTATGTGTGGTGAGAGTAGAAATATATATATATGTGAAAGGAGAAAGTAAGTGTATGAGAGTGCCAGAATGAATTATGGCTTGTACAGCCCCTCATACAGGCCAGTGTTTTCTGCAAAGATTTGATGACTCAGAAATGCTGGTCTTTTCAGGATAATAGCCGAAAAATTCATGCAATTTGACAAATGTTGTGAAGGTTTGGGAAAATGTCTTATAAAGAGGTTTTAGGGTCTTTTACTTAGAGGTGTTACTCTAACTTATTAAAACAAAACTTAATAATAAAAAGCAAGGTAGTTCATAATAAAATTTATTATTTTTGTGTGTGTGTTTTTCATCTGAACCATCTTAACCGTGTGTGTGTGTGTGTGTGTGTGTGTGTGTGTGTGTGTGTGTGTATTACTGTACACACCAAATATACTAAAAGGATGTTATGTAAAATGGTAAATTGACATTCTTTCCGAACTTTCACGAAACTCAACTACACTGTATGCACAAAATTCTCCAATGCAGAAATGTACAGCTATCTAATATTCAAGCCTAAATTTAAAGCTATATACACATGTAAATTTAATTCAGCTAAAAGACAAACAAGGACATCCAAGAAAAGTCATCTTTGTACTCATATTGTTTTCATATATTTTTGAAAAGTTACATCACTACTTTTACATAACATCACTACTTTTAAAAAGACATATTAATAAAAGATTATGCCAAAATTCTTAATATATTTCAAAGGAATTTTATCTTTGAATGAGGATTTCCATTTAAAAGACATCCAGACATCACCTTGACATTTTAGATCTTTAGTCTCCCCCCAAAAATATGAAGCTAAAGTTTAATCAGTAACTGAAAATATGTTCATCATAAGATGCATATTCAGGTTGCTGTCTGTATGAATAAAATAGATTCAGAGTCAGACAAATATATATATCACATCAGTGCCTACTATTGAATGATTTTTCTGGTCAGCTAGTTAATCATGTTAGACTTCTGACTTACCGAGATCAGAAGCCCTAAATGTTTCAAAATGCCAAGACCAATTTAGGCCTTCCCACTGACTCAATTTCCTTTTGCTATTTTAAAGAGAGGTTGACCCAATTCCTGCTGGACTTAATCAGAAGTGAGATACCAGATCTAATGACTTTTGAGTGAACTTAGGTTACTGTCTCTTTCATAGCTAGCGAAAACAGCCTATTGAAGAAGGAACACAAAGACATGCAGACACTCCCTGAAACCTTCCACCTGTCTGTACCTGATCAAGCTCTTTTTTCTTTGCCGGATCCTCTCAGCATCAGCCTCTGCTATGATCTTCAGCAGCTCGCGTTCCTCTGCCTCCTGTTTCTCAATGAACAGCTTCGTCTCCTGAGCCTGTTGCTTCATCTTCTGTAGCTCAGCCTGTAGGAACAGGACAATCAATGCAAAAGAGAAGATAAAAAAAAAAAAAAATTAACAACAAAACTGAGAAATTATCTCTCTATAGGGTTTGTGAGTTAGTGAAAAGCTGAAAGACTTTCCAAATAAAAGTATAAAAGTGATAACATTCTAGAAAGGAAAATTTAAGAGAGAGATGACAAAAAGAATTAGGCTGAATCAAATTATGAATAAACCTGCCATTATGTGAATAATATGTATCTATAAACAAAGTAATCTGATTATTAGCATTTTAAAATGTATTATAATCTAATTATTATTTTTTTTAATCTGATTATGTTATCCAGATTACATGTAATCACTTAATACCCAGCACTGCATAAAGTGATTACATGTATTTAATGATCTACATTGTATTGTAAATTCGATATATCTGATTTATGTTAATGTAAATATTGTCTCCTCTATCTCAAGATTCAAGATTAAAATGTGCTTTACTGACATGATAAACTGGTTCACGTTGACAAAGCATTAGTAAACCTTACAAATACATGCACAATAGATGCTCTTTATAGTGGTTTGCATAAGGAGGATCGAATATGTTGCTGATGTATGTGTAGTGTGTGAGGTTCAAAAGTGCAGTTGTGTTTCCATCTCATTTTGTGTGCAGCAAGAGCACAGCGTGTCCTCCTTCAACAGTGAGGACTGTCTGTGTCTGGCTTTCTTTGTGTCTAGGCTATGTTTGCTGAGTCTGTAAACAGTCAGGAGTTTAAGTTCAGGGTTGGCCATGGTAGTCAGGTATTCGGTTATGGTGTGTTCTATTTCAATTTCCCTCCTTTTGTTATAATTTCCACCAGGAGTACAAAAGAAAACCTGAAATAAAAATGGACTCTAATTACTCTACTAATAGATGTCCTTGGTTTTATTATGTACAATTCATCAGTGCATATTATTCTAAAGAAAACAATGTTCATTAGTCATTCATCAAAATTTTATCATTTTCACTGCCACTTTAAAAAGCTTTTATTTTTTGCTGATGTAACCAAGGCAGAACGGGGTTATAACTTTAACTAGTAATAACAAAGCCTTTACTTGTTCACTTTTTAAACCCCCTCCCTGATAATTTTTTTTTCCCTATAAATACACAATATTAAGAATAAATTGCATCAGCTTTAAGTAGTTTTTCTTTTGTTTCATGATAATCTAACTTGGCTTAGTTTAAGTTTTTTGGGGTTTTTTTATGCTCTGACTCCGTGAATACGAGGCTATTTTAAGGTCAATTCACACTGCACCGACAGACGGCAACAGACATGTTTGTTAGGTTTTGGAAAGTCAGAGAAGTGACTTACTTTACTCAGTCTGTTATCGGCATTGGTCTGCATCTCTCAGTGCAACGTGAATTGGCCTTTAGAGGTCACAGCCAAAACTTTGTTCTGCAGGTATTATCTAGTGTTTTATGCTGTATTTTTGCAGAATTCTGCCTGCAAAATCTGTTGGGTTTTTATCTCATTCAAGAGATTCATTTTATCTCATCCCTGTTTTTCCGCCAATTCACAGACTGGAGAAGTTGACGCTTGTTGCTGAATGTCAGAGCCAGTCTGCAGATTTGACTTGACAGATTTCATAGAAAATTGCATATTGTATGATGGTCACAGACACAGATTTTTTAGCTTCAGCCAGAGGATATCAAACATGTTTGGTATTTTGAGGTGATTTTAGAACACATTAGCTGTGTCTCATTTAAAAGGCTGTGCCCTCCAGAGGTCTCATCCTCTGAAGGATGCATATACGAAGTGTCCTCAACTTAGAATTAAACGAGACGGCCTTCGTAGGACGGGCGGAAAAGGAAACAGGAAGTATCACGTTGCTATGCCAACACATTTAGAGCATTGTTGTGCTCTCAATCTACTTAAATAAAGAACAATTATTTCTAAATTTGGCGACACAAAGAATTGTGGGTTATCTGTAGAAGTGAAGGATACACCTCATGCATGCTCCCAATTCCTGTGAAAAAAGGTCACATTCGAAGGACGCATTCGGAGTGTCCTTCTTGCTTTCCTGAAATGAGACAGCCTCGATTACGTATGCAGCCTACCAATGCGACCTCCGGAGGGCGCAGCCTTCTAAATGAGACACAGGCCGTTTCTCAACATGCGTTCATGTCTGTACTTGTATTCTTGTGGACTTGTGAAATGTCGTCATCAGTCGTCATCAAAATCAGTCGTTGCCCAAGTACTGTTCCAATTCAAAGTTCACATCTAGCCAAGTACAGTTCAAATCCATGGATGTGTTCTTGCTCCACCCCTTTTATCAAGGTTGAATCCAGAGGTGACTTGTATGAACTTGAGGCAGCCAGGTATCCCAGAATGCATTTCACACCAATCAGCCAGCGTTAATGGCGGAGGGGAAAACCCACATAATTTTCAAGATATTACTGTTATTGTGTCATGAAATGCAGTTTTAAGAGTATTTCAGATGAAAATGTAGTTTTTTAAACCTCAAATCTGGGGTTTATTTATAAAGGTATCGCCTATTTAAAAAATTAAAAATCGTTTTGGCTGAGCACAAAGTTATGTTTCATAAATTATTTATTTATTAATCATAATATAGCGCTGACTTTGTTGCATACATTTGACTGAATTGTTTGCTTTTGTCTTTATTTCCTATTACACAAGTCTCTTATACTTACTTATACTTTTATAATGGCTATTATTGTTCATTAAAACTGACGTTTAACAAAAAAGGCAGAGTTGTGCTTGTCATATTTCATTTTATAAAACATACAGTTAAAATAAGTATATGTGCACATATTACCTACAGTACACATTAATGTTAAATATTTTTAAAATGAAAAGGAAAAGAGGGTTGTGTTTTATATGTTGAAGAAAATGAAAAGGCAGTGGTGTTTAATATCATTTCGTTTTATTGTAATGTATGAACCACATTGTTGAGGATATTAATATTTTAAATGAAACAGAAAAGAGGAAATTCTGTTTGATATAACATTTCGTTTCACTGTAATGAAATCTCATTCATTGTGCGTTTTGCTTTACACACCTCAACACGTAACACAGTGAAAACTATTTTAATACCACAGACATAGCAACTGAACATCGTAATATATATTGTACTAAAGTAGTGTTTAATAACTTATTAATACTATTATTAATAGTAATTTGTATATATTAGTAATTTATCTATACATCTATACATTTTACATATATGATCCATGGTTTCTTAATCTCACTTTTGCAAACAAGACAAGATAATATATCTCTAATAAAGTAATTATTCAAGAGGATTCAACAGAGCCAGTAATAAAATTAATTAATAAGTAGTCATATTATTTGCACTGCATGAATCATAGCTTAATACATTAATATAGATTGAATACTGTCTGACTTTGAGAAGCAGGAGGCTTGTCATTTAAATTAGCTTTACAGTTATTTCATTTAGACTTAACTATGTGTTGTGTTCGGCTTTAAAGGACTTATTAAAATAACTAAATTAATCCATCCAGGAGCAGTGGGGGGTTTCTCCTTTTTTATGCAGTGTTGTTTAATGGATGACATTATAGATGCTGACAGATCCATTAGGCAGATTCCAAATTGTGACATCAGATTTTTTTAGCCTTACCTATTCATAGAGACATAACTTGCTGTGTTTAATAACACGCCACGACAGACATTTTGACAAAAAAAATGTCATGATGTATGTTTGTCAGAAGTTGTGCAAGAGGTCGAAACACTGCAGTAATTTCCCCTTGGTGGGAGACAGTAGTACTTCATCTAGACATTTGACTTCAAAATCCATCTCTGTCTCTCATTCCTCTTTGACACTTATTTGGTCGCCTGCGGCAGATGCAGTGGGGTAAACATATACTGTATGTCTGCTAGAAAACAGACAAAAAAGTGGATGGGAAGGACAAAAAGAGACAGAAGGAAGACAGGTGTGAGTGCTTTATACTTCATTTGATACTAGTCTTAACCTTTATCCCCTGAGAAAGAGAGAAAGCCAGAGTCAGCTGTAGGAGCAGCAGGCGGGTTGTCTTACAGACCAAAGATCCTGTTTTCAGCACCCAGCTCTGGTGCATGTCCCAAACACTAGGCCCATGCTGGCATGTACAGTAAGTGTCACATGCTGAAAGTTGTTTTTATAATTAAATGATTGTATATCTGTCTCTTGTGATATTACCTATACATACTATATTGTTTAAAAGTTTGGACTTCGTAAGTTTTTTTTTCTTAATGTTTTTGCTCTGTTCGGTTAAGGATACTTCTTTCCCCATCTCCACTAAGTAACAAAGATATGAATTTATGGTGCATATTGTTAGATTTTTTTATTATATTATTATTGTTACATTATACATAAACATAACATTGTGAAATGCTCACATACTAATTTTGGCCTTCATAGACAAATGGAAGGAGGCACATTGTAACTCTAATATGTGCATATTTCTGGAAATGTACTGTTCTGTGTAACTTGGCTCAGGTCATTTCCACATACATCCGGCAAATCTAAAATTACAGTTAACCATGGCCAGATATTACCAGATTTGACCCTTTTCATGCAGTGAAACTCAATTGTGCATTTCAGATGCTGTCACATCCTGCAACCTCGTCATCTACAGAGAGAAACTGCCACTCGATCACACCAAAATGCATAAAATGATGGACTTAAAGGCATCATAGAGGGTTGTGAAAATAAAGTATTTCACTAGAACTTAGTCTTCATTACACTATTTTCTGTTTCTATTTCTGTTTTACTTCATTAAATATTTATGCTCAATGTCAATTGTCATTTATTAATGTATTCTGCTCATAAAGGTTGTTAGATCACTGTCATTATCATTAAATAATATAAAAAAGTACCTACATGACATGCTTTTGTTGTTGTTTTTATGAAAACCCTAACAGACGCTATAAAATATTGTATGAACAGGCAGATAGAGGGGTAAAAAAAACCAATAGTAATAAATAAAATATACAAATAATATTGATAATACTAATATAAATGATATAAATACACTAAAATTAATTAAAATAAACCATAATTAAAAGATTATTTATAACTCCATTAAGGATCTAAACAGCACTTTTAAAGCATGGTTCTTTATGGAACCCTATAAAAAGGGTTCTATTTAGCACCAAAAAGGGTTCTGCTATTGTTACAAAGCTGAAGAGCCCTTTAATGGTACTGTTAGAACCATTTTTCTTAAGAGTGTACTGTAAGTGCTATCTACATGCATTAGTGACACCGTTTTTCCTTTTTTTTCTTTTCCTTCTTTAAAAAGGAAATTAATGTGTTAACCGAAACAAATTGTTAAATTAATTGCAATTTTATAATTTTAGTAGATGGACAGGCATTTGTCTTATTTATTTTTCTTTTCTCATAATTAAGTTATAGCATTAATCAGGGCTCCAGACCAAAATGTTCAATAATTTACAATCTCATCCACACTGTCAACTGTTGGGAAAACTTTACATCTAAGCATTTTTATTCAATTTCACACACTTTTATGTCTAATTTTTTAATGTTTTTTTTTTATTTTGGATTTTTTATTAAAACCAAGTGATTTTTCTTCTTCTTCTTCTTCTTCTTCTTCTTCTTCTTCTTCTTCTTCTTCTTCTTCTTCTTCTTCTTCTTCTTCTTGTTATACAGAATAACTGTCTTGGAACAATTTCCATGCCTTTCTCATTTCTGTTTGCTGCTTTTAAATGATTAAAATAAAAAAAAAAAGTTGTAAAATACATAAATATGTATGTAAAATAAAACATTAACGAAAATACTAATTCAGTCTTTCTACTTCAAAATGTCACATTTTATTTAATAATTTACTAGCCATTTCTGAGGGACAATTGTTTTATAGTAAGTCCTATACCCTTTTTTTTCTTTCTTTTTTTTTTTTTTACTTAGTGTGTGTACAGATTTAATGTTTTCCACTCCATAAATAGACTTTCTATCTATCTCACTTTATTCTAAAAACATAATAGTATAGTAAAATATATAATTGAAAAATTATATGTATGTACACTTTGAACACTGTTAGCAGACAATTGAACTAAATGTGCTTTCAGATACTTCAGAAGGTATTTTCTTCTTCAGGAGCCTTGATGAAGGTTCTCTGACAGCATAATAAGTGGACAACAGTGTGCATATAAGATGACAAAACTTTTGACTCCATCTAAAATCTGGCTTGTTAACACTGAACCGGGATCAACTGCGCAAGGTCATTTAAAAAGGTCATCCGCCACAGCTTCCGTTTACCGTGAAACGCAGACGAAATTTCAAAAAGCGGAGAACATTGTTCAGAACCCGTCTGCATTCTTTGCACATCATCACTTCCATTTTTACGACATCAAATTCTGAAACTTTCTCCCCTCTTCTCTCGGATCAGTGCTAAACATTTGCAGACAGTGTCTGGAGCATGTAATAAGATTTCTCCGAGATCGATGTCGCCTCTCGGCATGCATAACAACCAGCTGGACAGAACTGGTGCTGAGAGCAGCCTCTCCCCTCATTACCCCCTGCCGTAGCCTCTCGTGATGAGAAAGTGTACCCATTCATTAACACGCTAATCAATCATTATGAAATGGCCAAATTTTATTAACAAAGAAGTGAATATTAGTCAGTAGACAGACTCAGTGTTGACTGGCTTCAAAGAACACAAGAGCTTCTTTCTTGATACGTTAGTGAAGGTTTGAGGTAATAAACAACAACAAGAAGAGCTGAAAGGTCAATGTCTTGGCACAATAGTCTTTGTGTGTGGAGACAAGAGACCAGCAGGACAAAAGGCCATTGCTTCCTATGAAGCCGTCTGTAAGAGAACACATCTTATAAATGCTTGAAAATGCCCTTTAAAAGGATAGTTCACCCAAAAAAACAAAAAAAAAATTGGTCATCATTATTCACACTTATGTTGTTCCAAACCTGTATGACTTTCTTTCTTCTGCAGAACACAAAAGAAGATATTTTGAAGAATGTCGGGGCACATTCATTTAAAAGTTTAATTGAGGCACGATTTCTTCTATCAAATGTAAATTAACCGACAACAGCTTCTATGCCTCAGTAAAGAGCAGAGCATCTGAGTCATGCACAGACCAAAAAAGGAGGACAACTCCGGTGGAGGACAGTGACTGAACTCAAAACTTCAAAAACGTCAGCTACTGAAACCACATAATGAAAACCAGCAAGAACCTAGACACGTGTGTGCAGATAATATACAATGACAGACAACTAGTTGTTTATTTCCGATCACACAGCAATGGTTTTGAGTCCTGAAATGTATGGGTGTGAGTTCGGTTACAGAATGCGGTTGTCACTTCAGTAAATATCCGAGATGTGTGTGAATGCAATTGTATTACTGATTCAAATACAGAACTAACAACAATATTTTGCTGCTGTGTGAATGTGGCCTACTTTTGGGATGAACTATCATGTTAAATTTACACTGAAAAAAAAAAAAAATGGTGTAAGATCTGTACATCCTGTTTATGCACATTTGAATATTACTATTACTATTTTATCTTTTACTTGCAAATTTGTACTTCCTGTTTTTGCACATTTAGCTTAATAATTTACCCTTTATCTATTTATATATTTAGTAGCTGACCAGGTTTACATTTCATTGCAAGTTATATTCTGTAAATAACTGTGTGTGTATGTGACAAATAAAAATCTTGAATCTTGAATTTTGAATCTTAATATCTTGAAACAATTCAAAGATGATTTCAAAGCAGATACTTCAGAGCTCTCAACTCTCCTCTGCGTTTACCGCTATAATATACATTTCAAAGACACAGAATGGACTTCAGGGTGGGAAAGGGGAAACAGCAAACAAGTGGATGAAGCAATAGTAAACCCATGTATTTTTCATTTTATGCACAGACTCACATTCTGGGTAAAACAAACATTTCATTAAAAAGACAGAAGTTCAGGATTAGGATGGATGTGCAGTTTTATAATAAATAAGAACAATCCCTGGCAGGCATAATGCAGTATTCGAGGTGAGTACACAAAGAGATCAAATACATATCAAGCTATGTAAATGTGATTTCAAATTCCACTGAGAGTGCCCTCTGCTGAGCAAATGAGGTTTTGTCACAACCACAATCAACTACCATCAACCTGCCATTGTATAAATCCTGTGCTGAGCAAATGAGGTTTTGTCACAACCACAATCAACTACCATCAACCTGCCATTGTATAAATCCTGTGTTCACAAATAAAAACGAAGATAAACTTAATCTGTGAATGAATACACCTGTCTCTCCAAGGCCATTTTGTTGTGTGGGTAACTTTAACACTTTAGCAAAGTTTACATGATACTGTGACTAGTGGCAATGACTCCCATCACCTGCATGGGTTATCTCTTAACATAGACGCACCCTTACAGGATTGGACGTAAAACGTGAAACTGAGAATGAGTTGCTATGACAGCTGCTACATGGACATGTAATGAACCCAAGTTTGTCACCATTTACCAAAGGGTGATATTGACTTTCCATCTTAGGCGTAATATTGCTGACAACTGTCAGATTGAATTGTCATAGTGTATCTGACAAATTAATACCAGAGGTGACAATGACAGAGGTGCAAATCACCTCTTTTTATCAGTCAGCCTGAAGAAGTGAACGAAGCGTGACCTTTTAAGCAAAGAGCTGTCTTACAAGCATGTCTTCCATGTATTTTCCTACCATGAGGTCCTTGATTTCATTATTTTCCATTTTTTGATGACACACATTATAGAGTTAAAACATCTGAAATCACCAGCAAAAATGTTTCTGTATAATTATACTGGAACTGACTCATTTGTGAGATGATCCATGTTCTCCAGCATGATTTGAGAATGTTCCAAAGAGCATCTTGTGCTTTAGTGGAAGCAAGAAAATCTGACCTTTTGTCCAAATGAGTTCAAATGATCATATCACAAATCTGCTTAGTGAAGCAAGTTTTTTTATTAGTATTTAGTTATGTATTTCCCTTTTATTCTAATTCCACAGACATTGTTCATTTCTAGATTCAAATAAAAGTAAAACCTAGATTGTCAATGTTTTCTAAGAATTTTGAACTCCACTGCAATTATGTATATACAGTACTCCAATCGTGAGAAGTTCAATCAGTCAATCACAAAATCTGCCCCAAGCTTGTCAAACAGAAAATTTTCTTGCTTCCCATGTCTTCATTATTGGCACAAACCCAAGACTAACCAAGAGAAATCTCGTAAGAATTATAAATGAAATGAATTAAGGTTTTATGAGAAAATGGGCAAATGGCATGTTCTCCTGCCTCCTTCCATCTGCATGTGCCCAAGAATTTTATTCAATAATGAATCTCTCGCATTCTATGGCCTTCCATCTGAAGCAAGAGTCAAATGACATCAAAAAAATAAAAAATAAAGACTAAAAACAGAAATGACTGTTAACGGCATGATGAAAGGCTTCCAACCACTTTATGTAATTGCATATTCCAAAAAGCACAGAGGGTGAAACGAACATGGTGACATTTTGAAAAATGAAACGTTAGCAGTGTTTAAAGTGTTTGGAAAGCTGCTTTGAAACTGAAGCATCCCAAACAACAAGCTATCCACAAAGTAGTTAAATTACTGACTCAGCTAAAGAAAAGTTGCCAGATAAAATCTGTTTTATATTTAAGTCCTGCAAGTTAAGAGGTGGGGCCTACATATGAATCAGATTTGTTGGTCCAGCACATCTCATTGATGCTCAGTCGGACTGAGATCTGGGGAATTCGGAGGCCAAGGCAACACCTAGAACTCTTCGTCATGTTCCATCAAACCATTCCTGAACAATATCTGCAGTGTGGCAGGGTGCATTATCCTGCTGAAAGAGCCCACTCTAAGTGGTACTGTACATGTCAAAGTAATATCCACATGATTGCCAGGAGCCAAGGTTCCCTATAGCAAGACACTGGCCAGAGGATAACATTGCCTCCATCGGCCTGCCTTCTTCCCAGAATGCCTCTGCTGCCATCTCTTCTCCAGTTAAAAAACACACACCCATCCATCCACCTGATCTGAAAAAAAAAAAAAAAAAAACGTGATTCATCGGACCAGGCAACCATCTGTTATTGCTCCATGGTCTAGTTCTGATGCTCACGTGTCCATTGTAGGTGCTTTCAGCGGCGGATAGGGGTCATTATGGACTCTCTGGCCGGTCAGCAGCTATGCAGCTCCACATGCAGCAAGCTATGATGCACTGTGTGTTCTGACACCTTTCTGTCATAGCAAGCACTACATTTTTCAGCAATTTGATCTACAGTAGCTCCTCTGGGTGATCAGACCAGACAGCAAGCATTCACTCTCCAAGTACATCAGTGTGCCCATGAGCCTGGTGCCGGTTTGCCTGATGTCCTTTCTTACACCACTTTTGGTAGGTACAAACCACTGCATACCAGGTACTCCAAGAAGATTTGCCATTTTGAAGCAGCTCTGATCCAGCCATCACTATTTGGCCCTTATCAAAGTCATTTCTTTTTACTGCTTCCAAAACATGAAATTCGAAAACTGACTGTTCACTTGCTACAAAATATATCACACCCCTTAGCAAGTACATTCAAACAAACTGATGGTTTGGATGTTCAGATGGTACATATTTTAGACTGATTCAAGTTCATTCAAGTGATACAATTCTATGTAAAGAGAGTGGATAATTTAGAAGAAAGTTGCATCATTTGTAGCATTACACCAGTACACCACTTTTCAGAAAAGCTAGAGTGTTTTAAAAAAGACTACTAAAAAATATAGGCAGTAGTGTCACTATTTGTGGTTAGTATTTTGGCACATGGTAAAACTCCAAAAATTCTTAACAAAGTTTGTGAATGCAAAGCCTGTCTTCATACACATGTTCTGGATATTTCTTCCTCTTGTTAAAGAGGGAAACTGATGATGGTTTTGACTTGAGAAGTGGTGGGAAAGAGGATGTAGAAGGCAGAGGAACCAGAGACGAAAGCAGAGGTAAATTGCAGCTCTGGGGCACCTGTATGGTTTTCGAGTACAAAAGGCAAAGGGTGAGACACAGGCTCACAAAAACCAAGAAAATAAATGAATGAAGGTGAAAGAAAGGAAATGCCAGAGAGGGTTACATAAGTCTGCAGTGAACTCCCTATCAATTTAAAGTTTTCTGCATCATGTCCCTGCAGCACCTCAAAACATGAAAGATTGCCTTTGTTCGTCATTTCTCTCTCTCGTTCTTTCTCTCTAGTTGTTTGTCAATCTTCGTTGCTCCGATTTTCTATCCCATCAGTCTATTTAAGTTACTTTAGTTTTTTGTTTGTAAAGTGATGCCTGCAAAAATTATACTCAGATTACAGGATAAATGAGTACGTCAAGTTTCCAATGAACACTAATCACATGACACAATTTTACACAGTGGTTGAACACTTACAGCAATTAGAATAGACAATTACTTGAAAAGTGTTTGTTAATTATGCATTTACTTACATTTTTTTTCCTTTTTTTTTCTTAGTAGACCCTTATGTTGCTAAATCTCATTTAAAGAGCTATAATATAAGAAATACTACTATACGGCAGACTTCATTACACCTGCTGTCTTATTGGAGTAAAATTGTAAAAATAACAAATTTAACAAAAAGAATCAATGGGTCAAAGTATAATTATATATACAGAATAGCACTGTCAAATTGATTAATCACAATTAATCACATCCAAAATAAGTTTGTTTACATAATACATGTGTGTTCTGTGTATATTTATACTGTATGTATGTATATATAAATACACACATACATGTATTTCTGAAAAATATTTAATATATATTTCTATTTATATATAATATAAATAATATTTAATATGAATATATATATATATATATATATATATATATATATACACACACACACACACACACATACATGTAAATATTTCTCAAATATATACATGTACATGTGTGTATTTAATATACATATAAATATACACTGTACACACAAACTTTTATTTTAGATGTGATTAATCGTGATTAATCAATTTGACAGCCCTAGTACAGAAACAAGTATATCCACTACAGTTAAAAAAATGTGGCATTAAACCCCCTAAAATAAGAAGAAATACATACTTTTTAAGCAAGACCACATTAAATTGTTCAAAAGTAAAGACTTTGTAAAGACATTGTTGCAAAAATAATAAATAAATAAAAAAAAAAATACTTTAAGAAATAAAAAAAAAATAAGAAAAGTTATTTTAAATTGTAGCACTTTATCACAATATTACTGTATTTTCACAATATATATTTTTTTTTTTTTCAAATAAATGCAGCCTTGATAAGTATAAAAGTATATATAAGTATAATATCCCAAACTTTTGAAGGGTAGTGTAAATCATAGTCAATATTTATTTTAAACTTTTTTTTTTTTTTGTAAATGTGAACATCTACTTAAGTTATCATTGAAAAACAGCTATGGATGGAGTTAATTGGATTAGAAATTAATTGAAAGAAAGAAAGAAAGAAAGAAAGAAAGAAAGATAGAAAGAAAGAAAGAAAGAAAGAAGAGAAACAAATTTTGCCAAAAAAAAAAAATAACTCAAAAAAGATAAAAAAAAAAAAAAAGAAAGAAAGAAAGAAAGAGAAAGAAAGAAAGAAAGAAAGAAAGAAAGTTTGACACTTGGATCTTGTCTGAAATTCTCATCCTCTGGAAGTAATTGCGAGTGCTCTTCTGTTCTTGATGACGACTGGTCTTTCTCTACTGTTCTCTGTGGCTTTCCTTCATTAGTACTGTTATTTAAACACAGGGAGCGCTGAGCTTGGCTCAAACATGCCTCTTACTTTGATTTTCAAGGGTGAGGCGTGCTCTCCAAAGATTATGTTGATATCTACCATGAGAGCGTCAGCATCTGTCGAGTTCACAGACTTTAGTTTGCGTTGTAAAGTTTCTCAATGTTTCAGTCTTCAGTGCATCTTTTGGTTTTCTGTTTCTCTTTCTCTTCCATTGGGTGTCATGCCTTTTCACTTCATGGTTCAAAGGAGAGGTGAACATCACAGCCATCATGCTTCCTGAGAACCAGTCAGGGAGCCAGACAGCACCTCCTGTGGCATGCTGGGTAAGCTGCTCAAGTTGGGTAGCTGTCCACCAGCCCTTGAGACCCATTTTCTTTTATTAATGAATCTTTCTGTCTAGTTCCTTACTAATGAACACACAATATTTCACCCAGAATGATCTTTTAAGGATCTTCATCAGTGCTTAACGCAGTCAGATACCGGGAGAGATAGTTTAAAACCATTTGGCCTCCCAAGACAGCATTTGGATTAATCAAAACAGACTGTCAGTTATCCATGGATCTATTTAGTTCTGAGACAGCTCATAATCTGTGTTCTGTGCGAGTCGAAATTTTCCACCCGTTGTCATCCAGAACTCCACAACGCTCCACTCCATGCAAAGAGGAACCTTCCAGTCTGAAACCATCTGTTCGGACCACTGGACCACACTCCTCTGAAACAATCTGTTCAGGCTGATGGAGCGATTTCACCACGCTCCAGATATTAACATACAGTAGGGTCTGAAAGTCTAAGGTTTTATGTTGGTTTCTTTTTTTCATATTGATGATATGAAAATGTTATTTTTCCTATGACAAATACCGTACATGAATCAAATTGCTACTGCTCACATACTTATGAAGAATATACGGAATAGCAAGAAACTGAATTATGTTAATCTAGTTTAAAAAGAAAAGAAAAGAAAAGAAAAGAAAAGAAAAGAAAAGAAAAGAAAAGAAAAGAAAAGAAAAGAAAAGAAAAGAAAAGAAAAGAAAAGAAAAGAAAATCTTGTTATCTTGTTATAAAGGTCCATGGTGCATGTGTGCATCAGCTATGCTGCATGTAGAGCTAAACTAGGTTTAGTGGCTATTTTAGATCTGTGGCATCAGTCAGCCATATAGGACTGCTGGGCAATCAAACAGTCAAGCTGTTTCTCTCTCGCTTTGTCTCTCTCTCTCTCAGACCACACTCGTCAGTCTATACCTCAGAACAATGTCATGTATAATTTACAACTCCAATAACCACCAAAAAGCATTGCATATTCATTAAGTCTTTCATGTCACATGTTGAATTTGAAAGTGCATAAAGTCAATGCCCTGTGATCTTTAGTGTTTTCTTTTATTTCTTTCATTTTTTTTTGTGCCATCCTATTTGATATTCCAATATTATCCTTTGTGAGGGTGATATTGAAAGCGTGTGACGGAGAGAAGAAGAGACGTGCCATTGTATTTGATAAGCACAAAAATCTGGAAAGTAATAATGAAAGGATTATGAAAAATATCTCCTCAAAGATGAATGCAAGGTTACTTTTCTAATGCTTTCTGGTCACATCCAGCACCACAAACGAGCACCTATAAGGACTGTGACCAGTCGATCAGTGTGTTTACAAAAAAATATAATAATAATAATTTAGAAGTATCTTATATATTTATACATAATTATTTATTTTATTATAAACAATTAAATTATATTTTATTTTGTATTTTAATATATCATAACTGGAGCTGGAATGACATTAAACATTTTTGCATAGTTTAGTTAGTTTCACATTCAATGTGTAAAGACAAATCTCTTTACTGGAAACGAGTCCCATCATGCCTAGTAAGGATACTGAGCAGGCATAGTAATGTTAGATCTGAAAGTATACAGAACTAAGAGGGTGAGAGATGTGGCAGTAAAGGATGAAATGGGTTACCTTGAGATTTTCCCTTTCTCTCTCTACGCGCTGGAACTCCTGGCGCTCCTTGTCTATAGCCACCTCTTTTGTGGTGATTTCATCTTTTAGGTCGAACATGTGGTTCACGATCTTAACCTTGCGTTTCATCTCAGCATTCTGATCCTAGAAGTAAACACTGGGAGGTTTGTGAGAGATTGCAAGGAGACACAAAAAGTAGTATACTTCATGTTTATTTTATTAAGTATACTTAAGTAAAGTTCAAGTATATTTTTAAGTATACTTTATGTAGCAAGTATACAAATATCAGTGTACTAGTAGTATACTTGTAAGTGTACTGTCTCAATACTCATTGGGACTAAATTGGCCCCCTTTTTCCAGTGTATGAAAGTATACTTTTAAGTATACTTTAAGTATAACAGTAGCAAACTTTGAGTACACAACTAGTTTCCCTCTATGTTTGTAGTTTGTTCTGCAATTATACTAAAAGTGAACTTATAGGTATGCTGATAGTTTACTAATTAAATACTTTGTACACTTTGAAGTATTGTCTCAGTAAACTACTAGTTTAGTAGTTTTATACTGCAAGTATACTCATAAGTTTTCTTTAAGTTAACTTTACATCATACTTTAAGTATACTACTATGTCCCTGTTTAGGTTTTAATTTGTATATTTTTTGTTACTTGAATATCTGAACATACAAAACATCCAAAGAAAGAGCAGGGTATCTGCTTGTAAACAAAAACATTTTATTTTAGCTTCATGCATTCTTTTTTTTAAACACTTTAATGTGGGTAAGTTTCATAAAAAATAAATAAATAACATTTTGAACAAAAAGCTGAAAAAAGACTCTGAATTGGATTCAGAATGATAATCAAAACTAAGATGGAGTCGATCAACACCCCAAAGCTTGACTGTAATTATTACCTCTTCATGGGTCGACATTTTATTCCATAACTGTTTCATGTCAGATGATCGTGTTAGATCACATGTGTTAGTATCTGTTGTTTCTTTTTTTTATAAGTCAAGTATACTTAAATGTCATTTTAAGTATATTTCGGAGGAGTACATAAAGCCCATTTCTGAGGACTACATAAAAAGTAAACTAAAAGCATACTTTCCTATTTTTAGTTTAAAAGTATACTAATAGCCGTAAGGGAAGGCAGCAAGGTTCGTAAGGGCAGCCAGACAGACAGGTAGACAAGCGCCCTAGCACATTCACACTCAAAACACACACTTATTCTTCAGTGCAGTGAGAAAGTGACACAGCAGGAATGGGTCATCATCGAAAGCTGACGACAAAAGCCATTCATTTATAGAACTGAAAAATCAGTCTTACACTTGAGTTTCTGACTGCAGTTTTCATGGCTTCTCTCGTTTGTTTCTTAAAGACCCCAAGTGCAGTTTCCATTCCTGTATTGACTTTTTTTTTTATATTGACACAGAACTTTTGGGCTTGTCCACTTTTATCTTTAAACAGCCATTAGACTTTGGTCACGTCACAGCCATGAACCATGATTTGCTAGCAGACTGCAAAGTGGCATTTGGATGCTGAACATTCTCATTCTGAAAGGAATTTGATTGGATAAACATTTGTGTGGTGCAGGATGAGAATTGGTCCATTTTCCTGGAAGAAAAAGTCTTGGAATGTATGTGTACACACTACTGTTAAAGAGTTTGGGATCGTTAAGAGTATTATTATTATTAGTAGTAGTAGTAGTATTCAGCAAGGATGCATTAAATTGATAGTACAGTAGTAGTAATTGATTGAACAGTAAGAGTAAAGACATATATATAATGTTACAAAAAAAAAAATTTCAAATAAAAAAAGAAATATATATCACAGCTTCCACAAAAATATGAAGCAACACAACTGTTTTCAATAAGATAATAAAAAATGTTTTTGTTGTTTTTGGGGGGGTTTTGAACACTAATTCAACATGAATGATTTCTAAAAGATCATGTGACCCTGAAGACTGGAGTAATGGCTGCTGAAATTTCAGCTTTGCAGCACAGGAATTAATTACATTTTAAAATATATTCAAATAGAAAACAGCATTTTTAAATTAAATAAAAATAATAATATAATAATACTATTTTTACAATAAAACTGTTTTACTATATTTTTGATAAAATAAATGCAGCCTTGGTGAACATAAGAGACTTTTTTTTTTAAATAACCCCAAATGGTAATGTATATGCTAAAGGTAAGGTTTTTAGGGCAACAGTAGCATACAGATGGCTTCAAAACTAATTTACATTGCCTAAAAGCCGCTAAACACACATCTTGATTCCACTGATATAAGTGCATGGATTAATTAAGCCAGAAACATACTGGAAAGACAAGGGGTGAGTAAATAATAACATAATTTTGGTGAAATGATCCTTAACTAACTTGCTTTAGCAATAGTGACAGAAGTGACAGTAGTTTTGAATAGTGGCATTCAAACCATGACAGTAGCGGAACCTACTAGCTAGAAGTATCTGCATTCATTTACTTTTGTAGTTTCAGGCCTAAGTCCGCACAGCAGGGAGGTTACCTGCTATTTCCAACTTCGTACATATGGGGCGAATTCCTGGACAAAGATTAATGTTCACGCCAACTTACACAAGCTACCATGGGCCGTATTTCCCAAAGAAGTCATCCCATGGATCTACTGGCCTCTGCATCTGCTCTCATGCTCATGGGAAGCAGAACTATAAGATGAAGTTCTATAAACACACATATACACTTACCTTGGCCTCAATCAGGTTCTTGCTGAAGAGGTTCCTCTCTGTCCTGACATCCTCATAGAGATTCTGTTGCTGCTTCAGTTTTGTTTCAGCTTCTGCAATTCTCTTCTTACACTCAAATATCTGCATCTCCTTCAGTTTAATGTCCTCAATATTCTCAAGAACCTGAAAAGACATAGACAGTGGGATTAGATCAGGAAAACCACAACTAGTCTGTAGATCTGTTTGAAACCTGTCTGTTATCTACAGAGGCAGCTACTTTCTAAGCATCCTACTTTATGATTGACAGTACAACGGAAACTCACATGTTCACATATTTAGCTATATCACACGGTCAAAACAGACTTGAAGAACACTTAAAGTTCATTCAAAAATATTTTTTTCAGTTTGTAGTCCTAAAACCAAGAAGAAAATTTACAATTGTTTTAAAATGTATGTTTAAGGCACGACTGTGTGTGATTTTTGTTGTAGAATAAAACATGACAGTCACTTTATATGTTAAACACAAACCTTATTTTACTCATAAATCAAAAAACACTATTTTAAAAACCCATTAAAAAATTCCCCAGGGATCCCCTTGCGAATTAGCATTACAAATTAACATCATGACTAAACAGCTCTGTAGTGTTTAAGGTTAGCATGTTGCATGTAGCTCACTCTAATCAGAACAAAACACACAGTAAATTCAAGTACTGAGTAACATTCTTAACTTATATGGTAGGCTTTCAAATATTGTGTTGGAAAGTGGGGACCTTTGAGACAAAAAAGTTGACGACCATAGATTTAGATGGAACATCTTGGATGAAAATGAGGCCATCGCAATGCATGATTGTCTTATATGTGAAAGATAGAACTGATGCTACCATAGATTTTGGTCAAAACAGGGTATAATGTGAGGCAACATCATTTTGTATAGTCTTTCTGCCAAAATTTTGGAATGGTGTTTATGTTATTCATGGAGAGTTTATGCAACCGTGCACTTGTGCAAATACAGACTTGAATTGCCTTTACCTTTTTCCCCACATGTCATGTTTTGATTTGCTTTCTTTAACTCAGATACATTCACATCAGGAGAAGTTTAGAGAACCAAACAACTTGCCTTTATTGAATTTCAATGCAGTCTGAATAGTTGCCAATCCATGTTAACCTTTTCCCTTGTGCATTTAGCAAAGCACAAATATAGTTTCAGTGGGGTTTGATAGAAATAACACTTTGTCCTGAGAAAAATGAAAGGGATTTTTACATTGAACTGATAACAGAATGTGTCCAAGGCCATGTCATTCAAACTCACATGTGCTAGGGTTAAATAGCTCCTGTAGAGACATTTTTGACAAAAGCTTTCAGACATGCACGCCAAACACGTTGTGTCTGCAGAGATAAAGAAAGGTGCATGTGTCAGATCAACCCACTGGTTGTAAATACTCTGAAAATAGCCGTTCTTAAAAAAAAAAAAAATAGTGTGTATATAATCAACCAAAGCATGAGAAAATAATGCCAGTCACTTCCCATAAATTCAACAACTCACAATTCATAGTCAGCTCCGGGGCCTTATAAATCAAAACTTGTGAACACAATAGAGTTTCTCCATCATCTCCTCTATAAATCTAGCTAAATTCACTGATCTGAACCTGGCAAAATGCATACTGTTTTATCCCCTTAAATGTCATCTTGTAGGACAACACATTGGTTCTGTCCGCTGGGTGATTATGTGGACCACCACAGTGCATAGAGTCATCATTCATGTCAGATGTCAAAAAATCTAACCTAGAAAAGTTAAAAAAGAAAAAGAAATATCTTTACATTACATATATATATCTACTAGTACATGACAACACATCTTCTATAGAAAATGGATTTCAAATTATATATCCAGATTCCATGTGCACAAAAGCCTCACTTCATCACATACCTTTTACATTGACTGCTCACATAATTGTTTTCAAATGATCTTTCTCATGTACAGATATTAACGAGAACATGCATGCTCTTATTATTTAAAGATTCACCAATAAAATGCTAAGAAATTTTATCTGTCTTATTATTCAGGAGTAAAGGGCGATCGCCCTAATGGTTTTCTATAAATAGCATGCCATTAATGATGGTGGAACATTGGTGAAATGTAATGAGACAGTCTGGGGGAGATATGTGCTGCCCTTATAAAAATTACAGACTGAAGATCTACATTTGTGTTTAAAATAAAATCTGTAAATCCAGTTAACAACTGTTTTCTAAATAGCTATGCATAAAGGGGGCAACAGGTAATGCTACAAATAAATGTTTAATATCACTCTGTTTTTATGGATTGACTCAAAAACTTGTGGGCCAAGAACTGAGAGCAAAGATGGCATACTTGCATACTTCCTGCACCAGCTGAATGGGAATGCTAACTAATAGCTTTCTTCAGGCATTATAGACCTACTTGTTTGAACTATGTTTCTTATTTTAAATCAGAAGAATTTTTATTCTCTGCAAAGTACTAGCAAGCTACAGTGTGGAGTCAGATCTCAGGAGGAAATCTCAAAACCATTAGCTAAGAGCTTTTTCAACACATGGCCTTGCTAATGCTTGTGGCTGTGTATTTTTTACCTGGAATTAGATTATTAACTTTTCAAAAAAAAAAAAAACTCTCTGAAAGAAAGCAAATGTTAGCAATGCTGAATAAATGAAAGCTATGTTGTGTCTCAAATAGCCTCTGGTTCCTAGGAAACTGTGATAGCTGTTCCAAAATAAACACCTTCTGCAGCACAACCTTCATGTACAGTAGCTGAAAACTGAAGCCGACTACATGCACTGTTTGTGTGTGTAAGACAGTATAATGAATGCTGAGAGCATGGAGGAATCTGTAGTTAGAAACAGCATGTCTGTTTTACTGTGCACTATGGATGGGCGGACGGACAGACAGACAGACAGATACAGACAGAAATACAGACAGATAGATAGATAGACAGACAGACAGACAGACAGACAGACAGACAGATAGATAGATAGATAGATAGATAGATAGATAGATAGATAGATAGATAGATAGATAGATAGATAAAACATAGATAGATAGATAGATAGATAGATAGATAGATAGATAGATAGACGGACTGACGGACGGACGGACGGACGGACGGATGGACGGACGGACGGACGGACAGACAGATAGATAGACAGATAAATAGAAGTATAGATCTTCAAAGGATGATGCAGCTAGTTTACACAGAAACAGGAACACTATTATGTGGAATGTATTGTCTACTCTTATCTGTCTGAGACAGAAAGAGAGTTAGAGGATGTGCCTGGAGCTGAATATAAACCTGAAAACCCAAAAAAAAAAAAAAAAAAAAATTAAGACAGATTTTTCATGGACTACTGTTCAAGACAGATATTTTTAGTACAAAGATATTCAATGACCATCACATCATAGTCTGTAATTATAATTAACACCACCGCTTTCTGATTAAAAAAAATAATAATAATCAGTCAACAGATGGTTTTAATCATAAGAACATTTAATTTAAAAAGAATAACTTGAAAGCAGCAGAAACTTTGGCCGCAAATTAAATGTCTTACTAAGTGTCTCTATCTGGCCAATCAGTCATCTTAAATATATATATATATATATATATATATATATATATATATATTATATTTTTTTTTTTTTTTTTTTTTTTTTAATGTTGTTGTCATTTCCAAAAGTACATCAATTAAATAAAATGAATGAATGACACATTAATTGAGAATAGCAGATGACACGTTAACCAAACTGTAATTTTCTCATGTTATAAGATCTCTTATAAAAGTATGGAAGGATATTCAAATTGCATTCAGATTACAAATTGCATTTTCAATTGTGTTTTCCATATGTGAATGCATAAATTGTGACATAATCTAAACACAAACGCACGCTCCATTACAGTGGGTACCATTGTGGCTGCTGCTGATAGCAGGGGATAGTCACTGCATTTGGGGTAAAAACAACAGAATTATTTATTGTGTAAGGTGCCAAGAATATAATGAGACCTGTGTTGCACTGTCAGTTCATTCACATGCATCTATCGGATTGGCAGCTGCCTTTAGCAGAGCCTTTACCTATTACCTAATAAAGGAAACTGCAGAGTTTATTTACAGGAATAGTTCACCCTAAAATAATAATACTTTCATTACTTACCCATATGACATTTCAAACCTGTATGACTTACTTTCATCAATGGAACACAAAAGAAGTTAGAAGTAGAATATCCAAGCTACTTTTTTCCATACAATGACCTGCCCTGTAAGAAATATAGATTACTGAAATAAAGTTGAAATACCATCATGTAATTACAACAGGATGAGCACCAGACTTAGTCAGACTGTTCTCTAATTATGTTGTTCACAGCATGCTTGACTTAACTTGATAGCTGCCCATTATACCTATACAAGTTTGCCCATAAGTGCCAAACAGTTACTGCATTGAAGTGTGTATAGAGTGGCACACACACATACATACTGTTGTGATAGCAACAGTATTATAAAGTCGTCAGTAACATGACTCACACAAGCATGCTGAAGTACTACAGAGTGAAGAAATGCCTTCAGGGATTACAAGACAAAAACCAAGAGACTCTCGAATCTCAAAAACTCTTAGAAAGTAAAGCATCATAAGAGAAAGAAATGTGAGGGGATTTAGAATATTTTTCACTCTTAGGCCTAAAACATACTTTATGCAAGTATGAATGTAAACACATCAACCTACACAAGCTAGATTTAATTTGTGACGTTTTGAAATGGGTTCAAATTCAATTCACATCTCAGTGCAATCATGTGTTGCATTCTCAGTACTACCACAAGGGGCGTTATCTTACAGTCAATGTCCTGATAGATAGATAGATAGATAGATAGATAGATAGATAGATAGATAGATAGATAGATAGATAGATAGATAGATAGATAGATAGATAGATAGATAGATAGATAGATAGATAGATAGATAGATTTCAAAATTGTAAATAAAACAAAGATTATGGTAGTATTACAAATAAAATACTATTTAATCCTTAACATGCCATGTTTAATTCAGTTTGTTTCTTGCTGCTTCTTTGTAATTATTTTTGACATTTACAAGCAATTTCTGAGTAAAAATTGTTTCAAAGTAAATTCTACACTTAATTTTGTTTCTTTTTTTGTTTATATTTTATACAAATCATCTTTAAAATAATAGACATTTTGTAGATTTTTCCTGTGTTCTCAATTTCACTTTCTATCCTCTTTTGTAAAATCCCTAACTAAGAAAAGCCACATCTAATTACATCATCCTTCAGGAAGTGACATCATGTTTGGTTATTTAGTTGGTTTGTCTCACTTTAAATCATTCGATTCTGTTTCAGTTTAATAAAACATACAGAAACCAGTATGATAACATCAACATTTCAAAATATGGTTAAAAACTGAACAAAATTAACTTCAAGGTGACATTCTCAATCACTCACTGGGCAATGGCTAACGTGTGTGTATGTGTGTGTGCTGTACCTTCTTGGTGAGCTCACTGGCCTCATTTATGTAGCGATCCCTCTCTTTCTCCAGCTGTATGATCTTTCGCTTTTTCTGGGCTTCATCCCTATATTTTAAAATCTCCTGTTCCAGAGTCTTCTTTGACTGTTCGTGTAGCTTAACAATGGTCTGCTGTTTGTCGGTTTCATTGGCCACCTTGATCATATTCTGGAACAAAAACGTGCACACCGACACAAGAGGTTACACTAAAGATCAATTTGTAAATATACTTGAGCAAGAGTGATTCAAGATTTTCAGAAAATAGACATTAAAAAAACAAGTTTGAGAATAGGAAGATTTTATTCTGTGTTGTCTTGTTGTTCAGTAGATCAAAGGAATGACTCTCCAAGGTAAGCTGAAATCAAAAGTTGTGTTTGTACGCTACAGTGGTTGTGTTTGTGAGACAGAGTGTCTCCTGTGCAATTAAATATGAATATCCTGTTATTTTCATATGCACAATAGTAATGCAAAATTCAGAATGTCAGCAGAAACATCATGCACCTTCTCTTGTTTTCTGAAATCCATCTGTGCATCATAACAGCGTGGGGAAGCTATGAGAACTGTGAAAAAGCAAAACCACTGCAGAAAATTATAAAGACTTACCGAAAAGCTTACCTGGTGTTAAGATTAGTTTCAGGAGATCAAACTAAAAGAACTAAAACAAATGTTGTAGGGGCTTTTTTATGTGTATGATTCATTTGATTAATTATTTGATAAATTATTTACTTAAGAATCTTTTACCAACAAACAATCATTTTAGGGGCTTTTTAACATGCGTGATTCATTTGATTAATTATCTGATATATTTTTTAATTACTGAAATAATAATCTAAGTAAATAAAGGTTTTGGGGGCTTTTTATGTGTGGTTCATTTGATTGATTATTTGATATATCATTTAAATAAATAAATGTTTTAGGGGCTTTTTAATGTTTGTGATTCAATTGATAAATTATTTGATGTGTTATTTAATTAATGAAATAAACAAATAAACAAACAAACAAAAATAAATATAAATAAGTTTTAGGGGCTTTTTATGTGTATGTGATTAATTCAATTAATTATTTGATATATTGTTTAATTAATTAAATACAAATAATAATCTAAATAAATTAACTTTTGATTCATTATTTTAGATATTATTTAATTAATTAAATAATAATCTAGATAAATAAATCTAGTTTTTAACGGCTTTTTATGAGGGTGATTCATTTTAATATTTATTTAATATATCATTTAATTAATTAAACACAAATAATAATCTAAATAAATACAATTATATTAATAAACTAATATATATATATAATCAACTGACAGCCCTAGAAGGACATGGTTTTGTCCCTTTATTTTATTCCTTACAAGTGTATTTCTTTAAGGTGGTTTCTTTACGTTTTGTAATGTTTTCAAGACATTTTTTTTTTTTTTGAAAAACATTAGTAGTAAGTTAGAAACACGTGTCCGCACACCTAATTCAGGATGTCCCTCTCCCGCACCAGTTCATCTATTGCCTTCTTGTCCGTATCCATCTGCTTTTTTGCTGTCTCCATTTCTAAGAAAAACAGGAAAATAAAGCACTTATTATTACTTTTTAGTTTTTTCGTTATTTTTTCAAAGCCAGTGGGATATAGTGCTAATTGTTACTTTTCTTTTTGAAAGGCTTTGTGCTAATAGGGTTGTTTTCAGAAGCACTTTCCACAGTCTGTCAAGGACCAACGTAAAATAATAACACAATTCAAAAAGCCCATTATATGGCTGCAGGCATAAGGAGGTAGAAAAGAGAACCGGGACATAGAAAGACTAAAGGATAGAATGGGAAGCAGTGAAACAGGAGAAAGGAACAGTGCCGTGTCTTGGCCGTCAGCGAGCAGGCGTGCATGAGTGGACGTTGCGGGGCTGCGCTGTCATGTGAAATGGCCATTCCATGTTCTGTCCTCACATGACCCCACTTCCTCTTCTCCACGGACGGCCAGCTCACTGACCCCGCTGTCACAGCCCATCCATCAATCACCCAGCCAACTCTGATTAAGATGACAACATCCATCACCGTGGAAACCCCAATTAAGATGACAACAGGGCTCTGGCTCCATCCATCAGGCGTCAAACACCCTCCATTCGAACCGTCCAATCAGAGCCTGGAGACTTTCACTAATATAGGATTTCTTTATAAATTACTGGCTTGATGACAAGTCTGATTATTTGTCAAACTGCACAGATGGCATCAAGGACACTGTGATAAATTAAGTGCAGAGTAAGGAGGTTTTGTAACCTTGTGCTTCTTTGGGATGGCACAATCAAGCGACATCCACTTGCAGAACGCAAAATTCTAGAGGGCACATAAGACTGAAGTAATGAATTTAGGTAAAGGGGTGCAGAGCCAGTGGTGGTTTTAAAGGCAAAAAATAATGCCTTGAATTTTAAGCAAGCAGCTATTGGTAGCCAGTGCAAACTGATAAACAGAGGTGTGAAGTGCATTCTTTTTGGGTCCTTAAAAATTAATCTTGCTGCCGCGTTCTGGATTAATTGTAAAGGTTTGATAGAACTGGCTGGAAAACCTGCCAAGAGAGCATTGCAATAGTCCAGCCTGGACAAAACAAGAGCTTGAACAAGGAGTTGTGCAGCATGTTCCGAAAGAAAGGGCCTGATCTTCTTAATGTTGAATAAAGCAAATCTGCAGGACCGAACAGTTTTAGCAATGTGGTCTGAGAAAGTCAGCTGATCATCAATCATAACTCCAAGGTTTCTGGCTGTTTTTGAAGGAGTTATGGTTGATGTGCCTAAACGGATTGTGAAATTGTGATGAAACGATGGGTTTGCTGGAACCACAAGCAGTTCTATCTTGGCAAGGTTGAGTTGAAGGTGATGGTCCTATTGAAGATTTGGATTCCACTCTTGCCAGTCTTAGGGCTTCAACAACTGAGAGCAAGGCAGTCTCAGTTGAATGTCCACTTCTGAAGCCAGACTGGTTGCTGTCAAGGAGATTGAGTTTTATATATATATATATATATATATATATATAGTACAGACCAAAAGTTTGGAAACATTACTATTTTTAATGTTTTTGAAAGAAGTTTCTTCTGCTCATCAAGCCTGCATTTATTTGATCAAAAATACAGAAAAAACAGTAATATTGTGAAATATTATTACAACATAAAATAATAGTTTTTCTATTTGAATATACTTAAAAAAAAAAAATTTATTCCTGTGATGCAAAGCTGAATTTTCAGCATCATTACTCCAGCCTTCAGTGTCACATGTAACATCCAGTCGTATCACATGATCATTTAGAAATCATTCTAATATTCTGATTTATTATGAGTGTTGGAAACAGTTCTGCTGTCTAATATATTTGATGAATAAAAAAAGAACTGCATTTATTCAAAAAAAAAAAAAAAATTCTAATAATATATATTCTAATAATATATTTTCTTTACTATCACTTTTTATCAATTTAACACATCCTTGCTCAATAAAACTAAAGAATCAATTTAAAAAAAAACAAAGAAAGAAAAAACACTTAACCCAAATTACTGACCAGTAGTGTATATTGTTATTACAAAATATTTATATTTTAAAAACATACATTCTTTTTTATTTTCTTTTTTTTTTTTTTACTTTTTATTCATCAAAGTATCCTAAAAAAGTATCACATGTTCTGAAAAAATATTAAGCAGCAGAACTGTTTCCAACTTTGATAATGAATCATCATATTAGAATGATTTCTAAAGGATCATGTGATAATGATCCTAAAAATTCAGCTTTGCATCACAGAAATAAATGATAATTTAAAGTATAATAAATTTAAAAACAATTATTTTAAATTGTAATAATATATCACAATAAAACATTTTTTTTCTGTATTTTTGATCAAATAAATGCAGGCTTGATGAGCAGAAGAAACTTCTTTCAAAAACATTAAAAATATTAATAAAAAAAAACTTTTGTGTTATTTAATATATATATATATATATATATAATTACACAATATGCTATGAAATGACTAGGAAAATAATAATATTAAATAACTAAATACATTAAAAGTAGAATAAATTACTAATAAATTCAATTTGCTTTATTATTATGACTTTTCTTGTTTTGTTTTTTTTGTTTTTTTTTTTTGTTTTTGTTTTTTGCATATTGCCAAAAATAGCCAAACACACACACACACACACACACACACACACATATATATATATATATATATATATATATATATATATACACACACACACACACACTCACGGAAACACACACAAACATATAACAAACGTTAGGCTAAGCATTGTATGAGTATGGTTTTGCCTGTGATGTACACAACAAAAGATATTGTAAGCCTTTTCTCACTTTAAAAAATAGATAGACCTATTTATTTTGCTGTCCTGTGCACAATTATATGGTTAGTTGCATTTTATTATCTGATTTATTTTTTGTCTCTTTGCCCCTACACAATGCTTTAAGAACAGATCTGCGACCCAATTTTGGGTCACAAACCACTGAATTACAACATGATCCCGCATGATCCTGTAAACATTGGTTTTATAACTGATTTTAATAGTTAATGTCATTTCATTCCATTCATTTCCCCTTTTTATTGTTTCATTATATCACCCCTGTTCAACCTTACACATACCCGGGGCCTTTGGAAGTGTACAAGGAAATATTTGAAATAGCGAAATATTTAGCTATAGATTTACAGGTTTGGCATGAGCTACTAGGTCTCACATGTCAATGTTTTACTGACAAATAAAATTTCACATCACTAGCATTATGTAAATTTGATGTATGTGTTTTTCAGGCATTCAACTTCCCTCCAACCTAACATAAATAGGTATCCTGGGATATCACACTTGTCTCTGTGACAGCCCTAGGCCCTCAAAACAACATAAAAGAGTCAGGGGAGGTGCCCATGCTTTTTTAACCAATCAGAAGCACTGGTTCTTAACCACTGTATGATTTTGTGATAGGGCATGATTTTGGATTGACGATATGAGATTCAGGCTCTGCCTGAAATAGCAAAACACAACCTTCAAGACATTGCCTCGGTGTCAGATATTGTTAATTTCATTACCAACACTTCTGTCATTAAATACATGTGCCTATTTTCATAATTAGCACAAGAGTTAATTAGTAGTCTGAGTATCATAGCATTTGCAAAAAATAAACAATTTATTACAGATGGATGCCCTGTGGAGTTATAATGATAATTAGACATGATTCAAAACTAAAATTGTCAGTTATTCCCAACTTTTATGAAGCTTGCAATACCACACAGACTTTTCCTTCTCATTTGAAATGTCTAAATATTCTCTAAAAAACAGAAAGTTTTTACAATGTGATTTGTCACATTGTACTGTGCATGCAGATTAGATTTAAACACTCCAAAAAAATAATCTACCAATAATCAAACATACTTTACTACTGTTTAGAATAATTTAGTGCCAGAAGTGTGATTCTTTTTAATGAATCTGATTGTTCTAACTGATTCAGATGGAGGAAAGATTAATGTCTTTATGGAGGAAAGTTTTATAAAAGATTTACAGTTTCATAAAATGTTATTATATTTGTTTAAGTTAAAGTTGTCACACTAATCGGAATCGTTATTGCTTTATGTGAAGGTAAATACAGCTCTGATTAGAAGAAATAAAAAAAAAAAAAATATATATATATATATATATATATATATATATATATATATATATATATATATACACATATATATACACACCATCTGATAGTTACATATTTTAAAAAATATATTCCCCATTAAAACGCTGTTTATGTAGTTTTCCACAAACAAGTTTAACTCTATACTACTTGAAATAATGAGAAGCTTGCACCTGGTAAACAACAGTTTAGGGTGAACCAACTATCGACGGAGAAATGTGCAGATCCTTACTAAGGACTGATTAAAATTAGTGCAGTCAGACAGAGAGAGAGACATATGAATGTGAGAAGTGGGTTTTTTTTGTTCTTTTTTTTTTTTTCAAGGCACAATCTGAGACAATGAGAGACAAACTGGAAACTATAATTTATCTAACCAAAAACCTGCAATCTAGATTTTCAGATCAGCGGGAAAGAACAGGAGGCGAACAGGATAGTATTTGCCAGTGGAAATGAAAACCAGAGATGTGGAGAGCAGAGTAAAGAGGTCAAATGAAAAAAAAAAAAAATTAAATTAGATGTATTCATTGTTTGATTGTAATTACTCTCAGCTCTGTCTTCCTTCAAAACTTATTACCTCAGTTTAGAAAAAAAGAAAAATAACAAAGAAAGGAAGATGAGGGCTTTTAAACAGATGTGGAAAACAGAAGTCTTAACTCAAGTGCTCTTGATATTTTTAGTCAAGGTTTCTTTCCCTGAAAACATCATAATTCCATTTTAAATTGTCCATTTTGCATACTCTCTTTGTGCAAGCTGTCACACCACCCAGTCACTACTGCACAAATATACCAGTAAATCAGAAATAAAAAATTGTGTGCTACATGTGCAGTATTAATCTGTCTCAGTCATGTGACGTTTTCGTTCATCCTCCATATTTATGGCTGTGAGCAGGGTATCTCTTTCACGTGTTTATGAATTTATTGCCATCACTTTGCCCTGCTGATGACCAAGATGAATGAGTCAAACAGTTGAATAAAGTATGGAATAATTAATATTAATGTAATAATTAATATGTTTTTGAAAGAATTCTTATGCTCACTAAGGCTGCATTTATTTGATCAAACATGCAGTAAAAGAAAAATATTGTGAAATACTAATACAGTTTAAAACATTTTATAACAATGTATTCCTTTGAGGGCAAAGATGCATTTTCAGCAGCCACTACTCCAGTCTTCAGTGTAACATGACCCTTCAGAAATCATTCGAATATGCTGTGCTGCTCAAGAAACATTTCTCGGTGATACGTTATGACTAGTATGATGTCAGAATGGCTTATTTCTTAAATTGGCTGTAATGCATTCTGAAAGTAAAAATACTGTGCATCACACTCTTATTTCATAATAGCATGTACTGCTGTCCATGATATGACCCCTTTAAATAAATTAGACCCTGCATGGAAAGAAATAATCTAGGCAGGACAGTACAGTACCAGTACAGTGGTAAAGATCTGAATAGAGCTGTGGAATTGCAAAGGATTTGACTGAATGTATAATTATGCTATATTAATGTTGAAATTCATTTTACTACAGTGGCATTTCATATTCTCATACATATTTAAATAATACATTTGCTTTAGAGTTCAACTGTGGGTAAGTGTGTGTTTTCTTGCCTCTCTCCAGTCCAGTGATTTGATTCTTGAGTGTTTCTCTCTGGTTCTCCACCTCCACTTTCTGCTCCTCGACCTGTCTGAGTCTCCTCTGCACCCCCTCTCTCATTTTGGTAAGTTTAGCAATCTCCTGTTTCAGCTGGGCTACTTCCTCTTCTTTCATCTGAACCACACAGGACACGAGCCATTAGTGTCTGTGTGTGTACATGGGAAGCCAACCTGTAGCTATAAAAAAATCTAATATATACACTATCATTCAAAAGTGTGGGGATGGTAAAATGTTTCTTGTTTTTGGAAAAAGAGACTTCTTATGCTCACCAAGGCTGCATTTATTTGATCAAAAATACAGTAAAAACAGTAATGTTTAAAATGACTTTTTCTTTTTTATTACGTGTAATTTAAAACTTTTTTTTATTTTAAACTGTAATTTATTCCTGTGATTTTTCAGCTGCCATTAGTGTCACATGATCCTTCAGAACGAATTCTAATATGCTAATTTTGTGCTCAGGAAACATTCCTATTTTTTATCAATTTTGAACACAGTGGCCATATTTTTGTGGAAACTGACATATAGAAGAACAGCATTTATCTGAATAGAAACATTTTGTATCAATGTAAAACTCTTTACTGACACTTTTTTTATCAATTTAATGAAACCATGTTGGGGAAAAAAACGTATTATTATTATTATTTTGTTTATTATTAAATACTGACCTCAAACTTTGAAAGGTAGAGTAAATTAAATGTATCATTTTTGCATGCCATTTAACACTTATGCTTCTGTGGGCTTGGAGTGCGTATTGTGTGGAATATGTGTTTATATCAGCACTGTGAATTGAATAACTGACTGACTGAATAATATAAATGCCTATAGATACACAAGAAGATAACTGCTGGAGAATAAGCTGAACACATGTACATGTATTAGGAGCAAGATTGATCTAGGATGCTGAAATTGTGCCCTCTTGTGGCCAACATGTGGTTTGTGATCATTACTCATTCACACTGACTCAGAGGACGAGCTGGGAGTGCCAACACTAACAAGTAAATTAGAAATGGGTATCTAGTTTGTAGAACTGATGTGCAGGTTGACTTTGCCCTTCTCTCTCTCTCTCTCTCTCTCTCTCTCTCTCTCTCTCTCTCTCTCTCTCTCTCTCTCTCTCTCAAAAGTGTTGCAGATATTGAAGAAAGCCTCACTTGTTCAGTCAGTCTGTGTGAAACTAAATTGGTCTTTTTGTTCCCTTATTGGTCAACACTTCAATACAAAAGACATGCTCATATTAAATAGAATGCCTAACAATACAGCTTCAGCTTATCCTGCAGAGAGGTGCATTCATCCCACTGATCTCCCATCAGGCTCAAGCCACTACAATACAAGCCAGAACAAAGAGAATACAGGGCATTTCATTAAATGTAACATTTGCTGTTTTAACCCCCACTGTGGCTCAGTTGGAAGCCTGACGGAAGTTTCGAGCAGAAAAGATCCATCATTAGTCTGACAGGGGAGGAAGAGGGACGGAAACCTTCATCCTCTAGATCTCTAATTATATAAGAGTGAGCAATTTTTGTCTGATTTTAAGAAGGCAGCTCCATAAATCTGTAGGTTTGAGTGTGTGCACCTACAGTTTGATGCCTAGAATTGACTGCCAAGTACTGTATGCATCATTTTGTATTTCTCTCTAGTAATGAGGTGAAGTACTGTAAGCATACTATAAGGAAAAAATGGTCCCCAGAATTTAGGCAAATTAGTTCCTTTTGAGGAAATTCTGGCCCCAAATGTAAAATGCAAAACATATACACAAGTATATGTAATTAAAAAATTACCTACATTATTTGTGAAGTGAGTGAAGTGAAGTGACATTCAGCCAAGTATGGTGACCCATACTCAGAATTTGTGCTCTGCATTTAACCCATCCGAAATGCACACACACACAGAGCAGTGAACACACACACACTGTGAGCACACACCCGGAGCAGTGGGCAGCCATTTATGCTGCGGCGCCCGGGGAGCAGTTGGGGGTTCGATGCCTTGCTCAAGGGCACCTAAGTCGTGGTATTGAAGGAACCAATCAGTGACCTCCACTAGAAAAACTAGATGAATAAATTCTAAATAATGCTGTAATGAAAATCTAAAATGGCAAAATCCCATTTTGAGGCATCTTCATTTGGAAAACAAACAACTGAATAAATAAATAAAATATATATACTTTTTAATTATTTAAAGTTTACAGTGCCTAAAAATTAGTCCATAGTACAGTATGTCCTCAATTAGTTAACTAATTAAAGATTGATTGTGTGTGTGTGTGTGTGTGTGTGTGTGTGTGTGTGTGTGTGTGTGTGTGTGTGTGTGTGTGTGTGTGTGTGTGTGTGTGTGTGTGTGTGTGTACCTTCAGGTCCAATTCTCGCTGTTGGTTCTGTTGGGAGAATTGCTCTAGGCTGAAGCCATTTTGTTCATTATCCTGCTGGAGTTTAGAGTTGCGATGTTGGAGTTGTTCCATTTCTTTGCTGGTTTTCTCATTTATAATCTGTCAGAAAGAATACAAATTACTTTCACAAGTTCTGCATGTGTCTATTCGTTTTTTCCCAACCTAGCTATTCTGTGTGATAAAATAGTAGAAAAATGTCTTCCGATATTAGCTAAATCTGACAAACTTTTCCTCTAGAGAGATTCTCAAATGGAAATGCTGTTCATAAAGTTGAAAAATACAGAAACATACAACTTTTGTAACTTTTACATGTACTAGTTATTGTTTAATAAAGTTTTCTTCTACGGTTTTGGCAGTTAAAATGAACTAAGATGTCCTACCACTGACCACGGACTGACTTTATGTAACTCCTTCACACACTGACCCTAGATCAGAGTTTCGTACTTTGTGTTCCTGGAGCTGTTGTTCCAGTTTCTGCTGATCATCTCGCAAGCGCTGGCTCTGCTGAGTCAGTGATTTAATCTCTGATTGTTTGGACTCCAGGTCAGTTTAAAGCTGCTTCACTTCCTTTTCCAACTTCTCCTTCCTCCTGATTTCCCGATGAATCTCATTCTGACGCACCTGGATGTCCTGCTGGAGCTGTGACAGAGAGACAGTTTTGTTCCAAATGGCATAAATTACAAATAGCTACAAAGGGCACTATCTATCTATCTATCTATCTATCTATCTATCTATCTATCTATCTATCTATCTATCTATCTATCTATCTATCTATCTATCTATCCATCTAACTATCTGTCTGTCATCATAGGCATCAGCCGATATGTGCAAATGACCATTACTTTCAACCCTTCCACCCCTTTAACTTTTAGAGGGACTTTTTAATGGAATACATTCAGAGTTTAAAGTGGTATGTCAGACCACTTATTGATTTTGTTATGGGTGCTATACACAGTAAACAATTTAAGATTTATTTTGCCAGGGAGGTGACGGGGAATCAAATCTATCCAAATTTACAAGTTTAAGTACCACGTTCACAGGGTTTATGTTCCATTTCTCACAACATATGAAGAAAAAAAATAGAAATTGCTAGAAATTCTTATACGTTTGAAGAGTAACAATCACCAAACACCATATTTAAAATATTGATTTGCTGACACAGATGGACATTTGAGACAAATTTAATTTATCCTAGCCTTAAAGGGATATTCCACCCCAAAATGAAAATTTTATCATTAATTACTTGCCCCCATGTCGTTCCAAACCTGTATGCTCTTCTGTATCATCCGTGCAACAAGGATGCACTGTTTTATTTCAAATAAAAGCTAAATACACATAGAAACAGCGCATCCTTGTGGCGCGGATGACACAGAAGAGCATACGCAGCATACGGTGATATGGAGAGACACAGAGGAGACTGTTGACAAAGGAATTATTGAAAAAAAGTTGTTATTTTTGTTTTCTTCGCTTACAAAAAGTGCACTTCATATAACCCACATTGCATGTCTGATGGCAGATGGAGTATTCTGACGATGACTTTCATACCTTTTCTGGACCTTGACACTGTTATTTACTTGGCAGTCTATGGGACAGTCACAGGCCTCCAGGATTTCATCCAAAATATCTTATATTGTGTTCCGAGAACAAACTGAGCTTTTACGGGTTTGGAACGACATGGGGGTAAGTGATTAATGACAAAATTTTCATTTTGGGGTGGAGTATCATTTTAAAATCAGGAAAACAGCAATAAAAACAACTGCTGATATTGATTCCAGGGATAAAATGAGCCAATTATATTTTTTATTTAATGTTTTTGCATGTAACTGTACTTGCGTATGTACTCTGCACCCTCACATAAAGTTATCACAAGACCTAGTGGTGTCATACACAACATCTTTTATGTTATACCTGAGCAATTGTGTCCATCGCTTTGTTCTTCTCAGCCTCTATCTCCTGCTGAGCATCAGTGGCTTTAGTGAGGTTCTCCCGGAGAGTCACCACCTCTGACAGCAGCTTGTCTCTCTGCTTGGTCAGGTCCTCTTTGATCTTTAACAGATCGCCCATGCTAGACACATTCAAAGAGGTTTGAACAAGCTTTCTTCCTCATCCCCACCAGAACACCTTAAAAAGGTCTTCTGAAGGCCATCACGTAGCATATACCATAGCACAAAGTTATGAATAAAAATAAATATTAGAAAAAGAATTGTTTCACACATACAAAAAAAATAAAAAAACTGCAAGATAAGAGCATGTAACTGCCTGTATTCTATACCAGAATCAAAAGGAAAATGGAGAATAGCCTGAACATAAAGCTGTATGTTGTTCACCTGTATTCTTGGCCCTCTGAGATTCCAGCTCCTTTTTCAATAAGATTATTGAGACAGGTTATATCCTCCTTTAGTTTCTGGATTGTTTCTTTTGCCTGCAACTCCTTTGCATGTGAAGCTTCAACCATTTTCCAGGCCTTGTCAATTTCCTAATCAACAGTAAAATAAACAGATCAAGGCAAACGATGTGGAAACAGCTCTAAATTAAATCTAATGTTCTACCATACAGTATATGAGGACATCATGCAGAGGTCATCATGTTTATTTTTGAAGACACAAATGAGCACAACGTCCATTTGAGAGTGCAGTCATTTCAGGCTAATGTACCATTTTAAGGGAGGTGATTGTGGCTTGATCTTCATCAGCTAGTTTCATGGCTGTGGAGACGGTGTTGGACATTATCTCTGCGTTCAGCTCCCTGCATTTGGACATCAGTCTCTTTTCATTCTCGTGGGACTTCCACAGAGCTTTGGCGATCTTCTCGTATTCCACATGAAACTTCTCTAATTTGTCATCTCCTGTTAACTCATTTAAAACCTCCTAGATGTCCTTTCCTATAGTTTCAAATGTGTTGTCCTCAGTCTGAAAATCAGAAAATGTAAAGGATATTAGATGTTGTCTGATAACTTAGGACTTATGCTGACAATGTGAATGTTGAAGAGAGTCTGAAAGAGTTGATGAGAGTCTGAGCCTGGCAGATTTGTAACAGTTTGCAAGTCTGCAGTAGCATGATGACATACTGAAATACATGATCAAACAAAGAACAAAGAGGCGGCAGCAGGTGCTGGTTTTAATACAGCTGTTGGAGAGTTTACAGGCTTCTTGTAGAAACCATCACAGGAAAAAAATGAAAGGAATCATGCACTGAAGCTTTGTCTAATCCATCTAAATATACAGTTTATTGATTGTGGTCAATCATTCTTTCAAATCATCACTTCAAATCTCTTAGCAATTAAAAGATTTTCAAAAGATTGTTGGGGCGAAAAAGCCTGAGGCTTGTTTTTTTTTTTTTTGGCAGAAAAAGACTTAATTGTAGAAGTAGACGAACTGTTACTGGAACTGACTAAGCCTGGTAATTAGTTTTCATTTTGCAATTTCTGCTGTAAAATAAATAAATAAATAATTGTATGCTTGTGTTATTAAAAGGGTATATCAAATAATGAATACAGTTAATGTGGGACACTTTCTGAAAATTTTCCATTGTGTTGTTTTAAAAAGCATTACAAGCATGTGTCCCACTTTACATGTTTTCACAAAGCATAAACCAAGCTGTTAATGTTCACAACAATGCTGTCAATCGTACAAAAATGTACTTAAAAATAAAAAAAAAATCACTTTATTAAACTGAAAAAGTCTCATAAAACAAGGGTCCTTAAAACTGACCAAGTAAAGGTTTTTGTATTTTTGTTTGCATTTTATCTTATAGCCTATAAAATATAATTGTATATTTCAGCTATTTTCATCTAGCATAGATGGTAGAACATTAAAAACGTGACTTTTCACTTTACTGTAAACTCAAAACACTGAAATGCTTCAGTGTAATGCAATAAATATTTAACATATTTCACTGGGACCACTGCAAAAATGTAGTGATTGAGACGCTAATAACTAACTTACATATTAGCATCTCAAACGCTTAATTTTAGCTGTCTTATTCTAAGAACTAGTATGTCTCCCCACAGTTCGGCAAAAGTTGCAGATGAACATAAGTTACCTCCATTGTGGTCGTTTTTATCGGTCCTCTCTAAAGCTCAGCAAAATGTTGTTGTTTTGTATTTAATGAACTGTAACACACATAATATCCTTGTTTTGCTTCAACGACACGCACGAGTGACACTGTTTTTGGTCACTGGGGATACGCGTCCTCGTTGCCTGGCAACCGAGACCAGCTGAGCACTTTGGTTCAACTAATGATTGTAACGGGACACAGCGCTCCCAAATATTGTGGAGAGAATATTATACAGAGAGAAGACACTTGACATTAAGAATAATGAGTAAATAATAAGGTTCATCAAAGGTTTTTGTGCATGCGCCCTGCTTTGTTTGTGTGTTGTTCTTTACACTAGGTGGCAGCTTTAGACAGTGCAACTTGTAATAAAGAGCAGTGAAAAATATTTATCAACTGTCAGCAACACCAAAATCATTTAAACATACAGTATGTATAACATAGAATGAGTTCAGCAAATGTTGCACAAATGAAAATTGTCATTTGTCATTAAATTGTCATTCATAATTATGGATTTTTTTATTTATTTTTTTACAATTATTATTGAATAAGGTATGTATGGTGCTAGTAAGGATATGTTGTAACTACTGGCTGTAAGGTAATGGTGGACACGTTTTAAAACTCTTCTGATGGATTGTGGTCATTAGTCATCAAACTTTTATGAGCTTATATGAACCGTGTCATTTAACAGTTGGAGCCTTGACATTTACTGAGCTGTTTCTGCATTATTTTAAGTGCACTTTGCTGGACATTTATAGTCATTAGTTGATCTTGGGCTGGTAGACCACTTTAGACCAGTAACAACTACATTCCAAAAACCAGTTTAACCAGTTTAAGGTGATATAGCATGGATTAAAAAAATAATAATAATAAAAAAATAATAAAAAAATTATCATAGCCCTATGCATACTTGATTGATTGATTGATTGATTGATTGATTGTATAATTCTACCTAATTCTATAATAACATAAAATTAAATAAAATAAAATAAAATAAAAAACAATGCCTAACTATGTTCATTTTTCATTTTTCCCACACAAAACTGAGAGTATAAATTTATTAGTGCTCCATCACAAACCAGTGACATTTCTGGCATGTTATCACCTCAAATGCTCTCTGTATGACACACGTGTTCAGGCACAGATTCAGTCCCAGCTGGGACAAATCCTCTCTGCCAGTCATCCTAAATCTGCAGCACATGTACTCAGGTAAGCAATCTACTGATTACATAATATGTTATTATTAATCATTATATAATTACACTTCACTGTCCCTAGCCGTGCTGAATGATGTCAGATGACGCAATGAGAGGTGTGGAAGTTCCTAAAGTCCTGAGTCACTAAGGTTGTGTCTAGCCTAAATGTGTTAGCATTTTCAGAAATAGTCGAGTTGCTGGCTTTATATGAAAGAAATTGTTTAATTTGAAAATTAAATATTGTATAAATTTATATTATTCCATATTGATGTTCATCAATAACTGAAATAGCTTAAAAAATAAGAAAACTGAAATGTGTAACTTTGACGACGTGTTTTGGCAGTTCCCTTCTGTTCATATTTTCCTGAAGTGATGTTGAGTCACTCACTGACGCCGATAAGTGACACATTGTCATCAGTTCGTGCGTCGGCACCTGAGCTGCTGAAGTCTGATCTTGCCGCATATAGTGTTCATATACAGAAGTTTTGATTGATTGGCTTCCCTAAACGAAAGCATCCCGTATAGCCAAATTGTATAGGTGAGTGGATTATATACTTATGAGGACTCCTTGTGCTGATGGTTGAGGCAGTATATTTGATCTAATCTAAAGTAGAAGCAGGCGCGACAGATGCGCGTTAAATCCCCGATAACGGCGTGCGTCAAAAACTCACCAAAGCAGGATAACAAAACAAATATCCGAGGGAAGCAATATAGCAAATCAAATCGTTTTTGAGCTGACCTACTTAAAATTTCCGGTTTATTCCGATTTCGTTCATTGCAAACCTCCCTCAGTGCCTTTTTTTGTGCGTTTTCCGAAAACGCAAACGCGCGTCTTCCCACCTGCAGCTTAGGCGCGTTTGGGCAGCTGGTGTTTTTCAATGACAGTTCATCGAGCAGAGAAAAACTTGTGGATCTGTAGTCGGTTCACACCCGACTTGTCACGGACATAATAGCAACAACAGATCAAGAGAGGCACGATAAGGGTGAGTTATAGTGCCTGACGCTCGAAGTGCAACATCTGGAGATCAGCAGCATCAGCAGCAGCACCAGCAGTCATGGGCAACAGTGTGTCCGGAATCAGAGCACTGCACAGGGGACAGCAGAACAGATTTCAAAGACTTCCAAACTCACATAAAGGTTAGTAGTTTATTTGATTTGATTCTAGTCTTTCTATTGTAAACAGTAGAGTATGGCGCTTGCAACGCCAAGGTCGTGGGTTCGATTCCCGGGAATGCAAGAAAAAAAATCACTGAAAAAAAAAAAGAGTCTGTCGAATGCATGAATGTAATATATTGCATATGTATCGTCCTCTACTCGAAAACTTGAACTTGTAGCTGTATTTTGGAATATGTTTTTTAGCTGGTCCAGGTTAGCTGTATTTTCTAACTATCTTTATCATCTTTATGGTCTACTAGGTGAGGAAAGATAACATGTTCTAAATCAGAGTAATCAGCTCAAGACTTTTTAGAATAGAATAGATTTTCTTTTTTCTATCTATTCCAAAGTTAAACGATCTGAACCAGAGAGTAATTTGTATTTGATAGGTCAAAGGTTCTTACACTTGTGCCACATTCATCAGCTTCTTAAAAATTGTGAAACTTTACTTTGTCCATGTTACTCATCATATACCCAATACTGTGATTAATTATTACATATTATTACATTATAATAACAATGCGCAATTACTAGCAGCTCTGCAAACAATTAAACACTCAGGACATCATCTTCATTAATATTACTCAGTATTTACTGATGTAAATACACACTGTGTTATGTGTATGCTCATTGTACTGTACAGTGTGACCCAAGTTATAAATTATGAGACCAATTCAAAAGTCCAAGCTATTACGATGACCCAATTTTGCTGTCTATGCCAGAAGTTCAACTAGGCCCGGTTCAACTGGTTAAAAGTTTAATGGTCTCACTTTCTCTGACCGAGCATACTTCAGAAACATTATTTTATGTAAGCCTCTCCTGAACTCCTCTCCAACTCCTAGTGGTGCTGCGTAGGAGGTTTGCGGCGATGGATGTAATTTTTGAGATTCTGTTCTGTTTCAAAGCTCTTCTAATTCATGCATAACAGAGCATCTGATTATGAAGATTATTCCAATGGAGATATAATTGCGCCTCTCATTAGCAAAAAAAAAGCCATTATATTCAAATAAAGATGTGCTAAAGGGGGCTTTAATTATCTGTGGCTTTGACAAGGCACTCCGGCGCATTTATCGTGGGCACGGAAGGGCCAGCGACACCAATCAAAGGGTGAACCAAATGATTTGTAAATGTAATGATTTGTAATTGATATAAAACAGAGCATGAGAGCAAATAGCCAGGATTTCTCTTCTAATGACTTTCCAAAGAAAATGTATTTTTCCAGAGGTTATTTGCACACAGATTACGCTAGACTTGCTACACTTTTTAGGTATTTATCAGGAAACACACACGTTATTAAACTGATAAAGTAGCTAATAGCGAGGCCATTTGCTGACAAATTTCCTGATTGCATGTTTGCATGTGTATGCTCTTGTGATGAACTTAAAAAAGAGGCAGAAGGGACAGTGGAACCCATTATCCTGTCAGACGAGATCTCCTTGACAACAGGGGACTGCATGTAAACCGTTACCATGGCGATTGTCCCTCAGCGTTATAAGCGGAAGGTTATGTTCATATACATGTCCATGTTTATCTTCATGCCACTTGTTTTGCATCAGAAATGCATGCATTAGAACCCTATTGTTACTTTGAAAAGAAACCTGCGATTCTTAATTTTGTATGGTAATGACATTGAACTGTCCCCACATCCTTCTTCTTCCATTCCACTGAAGTCAAATTCAACTTTAATAACCAATTTCCATCTCTCTAAATGAGAGATATCACATTTCAAGCCTGTTTGTTTCTCATCATAAATGATCTGGATAAAATGTTTCATTTCCATAGCGATTGGCCCCACTGACACCAGCCACATCAAGACTCTATTTCTGGCCAAATGACTCACCGCAACATGTTGCGCTTAATATGAATTTGATGTAAATGTGTGTCTGCATATGAAGTATATCTGCAGAAGCACACAACAGTGAGATATGAGATGATTCATGGCTTTTACGGAGGGAGGGGAAGTGAGAACAGGAGCATGGTAACCAGTCCGGAAAATGTGAGCTTTGAGGGATGAGGGCAGATTTGTGTTTTTGTGTGATGTGTATGCAGATGTGTTGATGTCTCTGTGCTCATGGATGCATGTTTTTGTCTATTTGTGATTACATATACATGTTTATATAGTTGTGTGGGTGGGATCCATTTTCACTGTGAACATTGATTCAATTCGGAACAGCATACTAGCATAGGATTTCTGCCTTAGAGTTTTTTGGGGGGTTATATAAAATTTGATTAATGTGTTACTACCTAAATAAAGTGGTTTTGAGTCGGAAATGTAATTTAATACTGAATCAACTGCACTGTTACAACTACAAATATACATTTTAGGAGTCAATACAGAGAGACAGAGATACTTAACCCTGTAAAGTCTGGCATATTAAATAATAATATAATAAAAATCAAATTTCTTGAAATGGAAGAGTATCATATTTGATACAGTACATCAAGGTTTAATGGTTCATTTATCATAAAAACAAACAAACAAAAAAACACCTACTTCAACTTAAAAACTTAAGTTAAGCTACCTTAAATTTATAATTATAATCAAATTGGCTCTACAAGTAATGTCAGCTTAAATTATACTAAACTGGCTTAAAAACAAAAATGAATCTTATATTACTTAAACAGTGAAGTTGAAATTGGTCGAATGAATTTGTCTACAATTAAAAGTGATCTCTCTAGATCTTCCAGTAACATATCTTGGTTAAGTTATATTTAAATGCTTAGTTTTATGATCATAGCTCTGTAGTTTTCAATTGTGGGGGTAAACATATAATGCAATGCAATGCTTGAGAAATGTACAAATTATTATTTTTTTTTTTGCAAAAGCCTGATGTATCATATCTGATACTCACATTTTAATATGATTTTTCTAAAAATTATGTATGGATAATCGTTTTCCTATCCATTAGATTATTATAAATCTTCATCGAATCATATTGGAATTCAATTTATCTGGGAAATGTAGATTTTCTTTTATGTTTGCTAGGCACAAGAATCAAATACTGTAACGATCACATAATTTTGTATGACATAAAAAAATCTGTGTATATAAAAATAAATAAATGAATAAGTGAGTTAGTGAGTGAGTAAATCTAATTACAGTATTTACAGATCTGATGCAAAATAAAAATGCCCTAAATTGGCAAACTTATCCATAATATAACTGACTTATAGTGCCATACTTGGGCCCTCATCTTTTTTAGCATGTGCACTTTGAATCACAGCACATAGCATAAAATACTCCCATATGGCTTTTTTCCCAAGCATGACCTATTGCAAATACATGTTAAATATTTGTTTTAAACCACACAGGTTAAGGAAATATACATTTTTCAATTTTTTCAACTTTAAAAAAAATTTTTTTTTTAAATCAGCTACTGTGAGCAGTGACAGGCAACAAGACATTTTGTTGCTCACTCGGTTTATATATCTGCTCCACTCATGCTGGCAAATTTACTCACTTGCACGCTGCATCCATAATCATGTGATTCAAGTCAAAGCTTGCAAGGCAGAAGGAGGCCATCAGGGAGATCATGTTACAGATTGCTTTTTTAACATGCTGTACAAGCCCACACACATTTGAATAGAGGACACACACACTCACATAAAGACACAAACCAACATTTTATGTATAAAATGTAAAGATATTCACAGCTAGATGAAGTTTTCCTTTGGGAACAGCAGTTTAGTTCCAGTACATTTGAAGTCACTTTTGAACATGGCGAGACCAAAAAAAAAAAAAAAAAAAAATCACAGTAATCTGCTGTGAACTGAATGAATAATAATGGCTCACGGCTCATTTCTGACAGCTGCCTGATATGCCTCAGACAAATTAAAAAGGTCAGACTCACAGAGAGTTGTTAATAGCTCAAAGGCTTTTTGAGGTTTATTAAGCATTGAAAAGGTGCACAGAATTGCTTGATATGTGAAATGAACTCCTGTGCAAGGCAATTTAACTGATCTGAAATCTGAAAGTGTGGTTTAATACTGACGATGTCAAAGGAATAGTTCTTTCGTCATTTCTCACCCTCACATCATTCCAAACCTGCATGACTTTCTTTCTTTTGTGAAACACAAAATAAAATATTTTGAAGAATTTGGGCTCCAAACAACATTGGACCTCATTGACTCTCATTTAATGGACAATAAGAAAGAAAGAAAGAAAGAAAGAAAGAAAGAAAGAAAGAAAGAAAGAAAGAAAGAAAGAAAGAAAGAAAGAAAAAGCTAAATGTGAGTGGAAAAGTTACCCATGCAAATCTTGCTTCCTCGCTGCTAGGGAGAGTTTTTGGAGATTTTTAATTTTTTTCAGCTGTATCATCATCTGCCTTACACAGCATCAATCTCATGACTTAGAAAAGTAATAAATAATCTCTCCAGAAGCCAAACAATTCATGGATGTAGATCTAAATAGTGAAATGTGACATTTAAATCCCTGAAGCAAAGTATAAGCAATAGCACTGAATGAAGAATGTTTTGCTAAAATTTCCGTTAAGTTATGAAAATCTTATTTCTGAATGTTGAAACACCCAGGTTTTTTTTTACCCATAATTATTATTTCTTGTTTCTTCTAGGAAACATTCCATTCTATAATTTTTCAAACATTATGGGAATGTTACTTTAGAATGTTCTCTGAACATTCTATGTACTAATTTCTAATGTTCTATTCCATCCTAATGTAATAATGTAATAACTAATTGTGATGCATGCCTGAGCAAGCACCATTAATGAAAGATGAACCTATTTTTTGTTCTATGGCTCTGTCTTTGTGTACATGCTCCAAGTTGTTTAGTTACATTATAACTTAGAAGGTATTCTCGAATAAAAATTCTCATCTAAGACCAAGGTGTTTTTCATCCAAAAGAAAACAGCCCACAGATCTATTGGCAGCTCAGGACTATTAATCAGCAGTCCTGATTGTGGAGCCCAAGGCCGTTGATGGGAACATTTAACATTTCCACCAAGTTCATGAGCTGAAATCTTGCAACACACATGGCTAACCTGTCTTTGACTGCATCCAAACTGCCCTCATTCAGGTTGCCTTAACTGTAAGCAGGGAAATTTCAAAGTGATTTTGTAACGTTGCAGACACCATATACCCACGAACTGAGTGTTCAACATTCAGATTGTTGAAACGGAGACTGGAATGCTGTGATTTATCCCTGACTTGCTGTGATTTCTCATATTTGATATACTGTATGGCACTCAAAGGTGAAATATGAGCCGTATGTGCTGAAGTAAAAATATAGACTACTAAGATCATAATTTTGCATTTAATACAAGAAGTCATAGCATTGCAATACCCTTAAGTGCTCCCAAAAGTGGTTTGTTTAGGTACTACATCTCAAATATGTTATTACATCAGTTCTTGAAATTGGTTAAAATTGGTGGTGAAATCATTTTAAACATACACTAGAAAGAAATTGTTTTTCAGAAATTGCTAGCAAATTTCACAGCTACAAAGAAACAGCAAGTTGACATTTTGAAGTAGAATTGTGTGGAAAATTAGAATAGAAAAAATAGAATTGTTTGGAAAATTGTAATTAAATGTAAGAAAGAAAGAAAGAAAGACAGAAAGACAGAAAGAAAGAAAGAAAGAAAGAAAGAAAGAAAGAAAGAAAGGAAGAAAGAAAGGAAGGAAGAAAGAAAGAAAGAAAGAAGAAAAAGCTTGATAATTCCACATCAATAAAAGCCAGTCTGAGAAATTGCTGTGGAGGTTAAATATTCACCGTGTGCAGTAGTTGCACAATAATGTTTTATTGTATATTTCTGTCCTTAAAGCTGTTATGCAGTACAGTTCACCCTCCATTTCTCTTGCCATTACCTCACAGAATGAGTATAAATATAGACCTCTGTTTCTCACAGCTAGTGATATAGAAGCTCTGAGCATACCTGTCAACATTTGGATACCGAAATCCGGGATACTCCAGGGGGCGGGGCGGTTTTTTTTTGGGGGGGGGGGGGGGGTTGCGGGGCCGGGATTCGACAGATGGGAGTTGGGTTTGGGGCGTACATAATACATAATTATTAATAAGAATTATTGTGATAATGAGACTTATTCATGTTTCTTTTTTCTTTATCTTTATTATAACAAATTTTATATTACATAAAAGGAAACAATGTGGTGCATGTGGAACATGTAACAAGAAATTTCATGTAATTGAAGTACATGGAAACACCTTCATGTTATAAACGCTAGGAAACACCTTCATGTTAAATACATGAGGTAAAGTAGGCTACTGCATGTATTCAACATGAAGGCGTTTCCTAGTGTTTCTTACATCCAGAATTATAATTATAAGTAGCAGACTTAGATAAAGTTTGAAATCGCGGGTGTGCCCCATTTGTGCCTCCACAGCGCGATTGTGCCTTTGGGATTTATTGTGCTGCATTACGTTGTTTTTCCCACCGTGTCCGATACTGAAATCAGTGCGACATACTTTGCAAAAAGCGTGGGAATTGTCGATGCTGCTTCGTGATAAGAAATTAAATTCCTCCAACCAGCTGTTGTTAAAAAGCTATATTTAGTTTTTCCGCCGTAGCACCACCTTAGCTTTCTAATGCCATTTTTGGGGACGTTTGATTCAAATTCCCCCGTCTACCTGCGCAGATATCAACTGATATCAACAGAGCTGTAGGTTGCCAGGTTGAGGTCACAAATGGGTACAAAATTGTAAGATGTATCTATTGTGTGAGTAGGATGCGTTTCATACAAGATCTGGCAACTGGACAACCTTGGAATAATGTATTGATGTAATTATTCATATAACGTGGTAGGGCCATACAAATTACAGGAGTTTCCCGGGAGAAATAACAAAACGGGAGGTGGGCGGAAGATGGGTGTGAAATACGGGAGACTCCCGGGAAAAACGGGAGTGTTGACAGGTATGGCTCTGAGGTCACTGCGGTACTCTGAAAGACACAAACACGTCTTAAAAAGAGCTTCCAAACAGAATCAGTCATCTGATTAAGCCTTTTCATCTGATATTACATAAACGGAGTTGCACTGGTGAGTCAGGACATACTGTATATCTTGTGACAATTATTGCATTCAGTCCTGAAGTGCTTCATTTTTGTCTCAGTCTCAGATGACACACCAACAGTCCATGTTCGTGTTTACAAGGTGCCTGTGTTGTATGCGCCATATTCATAAAAACAACAGCATAGCAAATTTCTGTGTAAATCATACGTAAATTTGCCAATCAGTGTAATAGCATAAATTATGTACAATTATCAATCAGTCAATAAATAAACAAACAAACAATCCGCCTGCATTTTAAAGAACAAGACAAATTATTGACACTTAATTTACTGATGGGTTGCCAAAGTTTGTCAAGTTGGTGGCACTCAATCTTTGAAATATGATGTTATATAAGTAACCATTCCTGAGCGGAACTGTATAGTAAGCTTTGTTTTCTGAGTTCTGTCTGTATTTATTAGCTTTTGGATTGAAAGGATTTTTTAACATGAAGTCAATACACATTTTACAGTTATAAAGTCACACCACTGTAGTGATAATTTAGTATTATTTATATACTAATATAGTATTTATACATACTTTGAATTATCTTTTATTTTTATATTTTCAGTTTTTATTGATTTATTTATTTTATTTTATTTTTATATGTATTTCAGTTGTAGTACTTAAACTTATTTCATTTCAGTTATAGCTGCCAAGGCAACATTTACGTTTTTTTTTTTTTCATTTCAGTTTTTTAAACTTAAGTTTTTCTTGTAATATTTATATTTTATTCCATCTATTATCAGTTCTTCTAGTATTTATATCTTAATCATTTCTTTGTTTAGATTATTTAAAATGTTTTTTAATAGTTTTCGGTAACAATAATAACACTGTACCATTGTTTTCATTCATTTTTCCACACTGGCCTCTTATATTGTGATAAAATCTATCATCAGATAAGCTTGCACATAAAACAATACAAATTGTGTTTAGTCACTTTATATGTCAGCCAAAAAAAAGTTTGTGGACAGAACAAGCTAAGTTGTGGACCAGATCTTACATGTGTGTATTATAAGCAGAAGGTGTGGCTGCACAGGACTACACTATATTTGTCCAGCTTATGTCACTGCATAGGAGTGTGAATCATAAGAGGAGTACATATTTGTTCTTTGACAGATTATTGATTGATTCTTTGTGATGTCTTAAGATGAAAAGTAATGCATTGCATACCACATAACTGCACACACTCTGAAACATACATGTACACACAGGCGACACACACACACACACAACATGTTAAACGTGTCTCTCTGAGAATGCATTGTGAATATTATGGGTGTGGTGCTATCATGGCTTTATCAACTCTCAGTTACACAGATCTTAGTTGTGTAAAAGAAAAACACCCTCCAAAAAGACAATCTGGTCATGTGACCGTGTCAGTTAAAGATGATCTGATGTTCCCATAATAAAACAGAACTGTACCATCTGCTGCTTTTGGAAACAGTACAATAGTCCTGTATTTACTTTCATTTTACCAAAAGTCAAATATAGTCAGTTTATTTGTATAGCACTTTTCACAGTGCAAACCAAGTGTGCCCAGTGACTAAGCTAAACACCCCAGTCACTGTATAGTCTGAAATTGTGTTTATGAAGCATAATGACTTTATGGGGTAAGATAAATCTTTAGTTTCAGTTCCGGGTACTTTAGAAAAAGACAAAAATTTTGGCCATCTATCTATCTGTCTATGTGTACTGTGATCCTAAAAGTCACAGGTGAGGTGATTCAAAAAGTAATGTTTTTTTTTTATGTGGGCTTTGGTATATAACAGTAGCATGTCATGAAGTTATTTTCCTCTGGAAACACAATTAGAAAAACCTGCTGACTTTATATAATAAAAATAAATTTGACTCTTATCTTGCATTCTGACCCTTGTGCCAGTTCCCTTTCCACAAGAAGAGCACTTGAAATAAATTTTGTTCTGCAAAATGATTTTAGTGAGATTTAGAATATAGATGGTGGGTTTTCTAATTTAGGTTGTTAAAAAAGAAAATGACCTCCGATCAGAACAAAGTCATTCATGTCATATATTATTTAAGTGAGTGCTGTGAGCAAACAGACTGGCATAACTAGAACAAAATGGAGACAGAATGAAAGATGAACAAGAGAAGGACATAGAAAGAAAAGGTTTCAACAGAGAGACAAAAATGCATTCTTGACTCATAGTGACTAAAAAACAAAAACAAAAAAACAAAATGCCAATGTTCTTTCACAGTCATTTGACTGGGTGTTTGAGTGCAGCTTTACGCCCGAAAAATACAAGGCGAGTACACGACTGTAAATGCTTCTAGCTATACAAGCTCTATTTAACGTGTTGTTTAATACTGAAATGTGTCAGAATGCACAGCAAATACGTGTTGGCATTGCTGAAAGGGGCACTGTGGTGGCCATTTCAGGTCTTCTCAACTTTTTCAGGTCAATTTACAGTCATGGTGACATAACATTTTGAAGAGAATGGAACTGCTGAGAAATTAAAGGTCAAACATGCTTGCTAATTCCGTTATACTTTATTTTGTTGGGGCCCTTTAGACATTCTGTTGACTAAACGGATGACAGTGACAAGACGCAGATAATAAAAAAATAAAAATAGGATAAGTAAATAGGAAATAACAATATACAAAAAAAAAAATATGTATATAAATACACAATGTACAAAATAGACAAAGATGGTATTTGTGTGTGGTGTGTACAAATGCAAGTTTATGTGTTAAATAATTAAATGTGTTATAAATAAATAGTGTTGTGTATTACACATTAACTGTTCATGAGATTGAGGGAAGAAACTGTTCTTATGCTTGAACGTTCTGGTGGTGAACTATTACTGTTTTTACTGCATTTTTGCAGCCTTGATAAGCATAAGAAACTTTAAAAAAAAAAAAAAAAACATTAAAAAATTTACTGATCCCAAATGGTTGGACAGTCTAACAAACACACTAGTTTTATTTTAGGCTATAGCAGATTGGAAGTACTGCAGATACATCAAGCGGCACAACAAATGGTAGCTCCAAAGGTGAAACATTTTGATCCCCAGTTTTGCTGGACCTGAAATCTATAATTAGATATACAGAGACAGAACAATCATTGTTCTTTCCTTTGAGCATGGGTCCAGACAGATGATACATGAGTTTATATTTGTGGAGCCATGGCTATGAGTAACGGTGGGAACTGACTCGACTGAGGAACCTGACAATATGATTAAAGAGTCTTAAAAGCAGCACTAAACTGACCCCTGGCTGGAACAAACTCTTTCAGAAGCCAAAAAGTAGCTTTGTATGTGTTTGTAAAGAAGCGTTCTGTATGCCAACACAACACAAGGCTCATTTATCATAAGCGAACTACAGGGCATAAGTAAGATTTATCGAAAATGTAGTTTGAGTATGAGTTTTTCTCTTTTCACAAATGTCGCTAGTCTTATAAGTTATTTCCAAATACTAGCTTGCTAGCACATTGCACAGCATTTACAGAAAACTGCCTATTTCTATTCTTTTACAATACAGAGTAGTTTACATAAAGCACGAGAACTATAAAGATAACTAAGTATATAAGTCCACACCACAACTAAAGCCAAAGATGAATAATATCTTTGGAATAACTTGCAGAATATTTCTCCAGCTGATAAATGATATTAAAAAAGAGCTCGAGCATTTGGCAAGTGGCAGATGACAGAACTGTGGCGCATTTATAATAAACACAACTCTATCATGCATTGGTGTGGACGCTAACCTAGATAACAGGAACATTGTTAGAACTTTGTCTGAACGTTCTGGCAAGGTTCTCTCTAAGTTATGAATAAACATTCTTTCTAAAGCCTTAATATAATGTTCATTCAGTTGTCTGGTCTTTAATAACATTCTCAAAAGGATAGTACAAAAATATTGTATATACATCGTTCATGGAAAGCTTTTTTTCCTGAAACGTTTTAGTTAGACCTTTTTTTAAATGTTACTACTTGTTTCAGAATGTTCAGAATAACATTCCAATTGCATTTAGAAAATGATAAAACTGAATGTTCCCTTATCCTTCACATAACCATGAAAAACGTTTTTAAAAACTGGACATTTTGAACATTCAGAGAACATTCAGAAATAACATGTTCATAATTTAATTTGAATATGTTGTGGAACGGCATGAGAGTGAGTAAATTATGGCAGAATTTTCATTTTTGGACGAACTATCCCCTTAAATCACCTCACTGCACTGGATGTGTATTTCCATAGTTAAGTAATGCCAGACTTGGAGCTTGCCTATTATTGAGGGGTTCTTGCCAAGTTTCTCTTTAGAGTTGAAAGGGATTCTCTGTAAGTTTAGTTGGAGGATTTGTCCATGTTTTAATGCATTTCAGAGCTTTATAAACCATGCATGATCAGTCAGGCGTTCAGCCCCCTGGTAAGACTCTCTGTTGGGGTTTCCCCCACCACGTCACAGGTGGAGTCCAAACCAACCAAGAACCAGATGCAGAAACAGATGATTTTTTTTTTTTTTTAACTCTTAGAGCACACTGACTTTCCTGCAAAGAAAAATCACTATGTCAGATTTGGAACTGTTTATTTTTCTGCATATTTACACAAAGATTGTTGAAAAAAAGTTGCACACCAAACACTGTTCGTTGAAACTAACAGGGCACGATAAATCACAGTTTTGGTGCGATACATTACACTGTGTCCACAGACCCAATGCCACATAAGTGATAAAATTTTCTTCTACATAACTACGTATTAATTAGGGCTGTCATTGTTAATGCGTTAATGCATGCGATTAATTTTACAATCCTTAAAGTGTTAAAATAATTTAATGCAATTAACGCAAAGTTACTGAAGCACAATTTCTATTCTATCCCTTTAACCCAATTTTGCTTCTCTGCTTGCGATTAGATCATTTTAAGCCACTAAACTCCGGGAAAGTTTTCAGTCCAATCATCCAGTAAGTGAATACATTCAAACAATCTGTCCAAAACAGTGCTAATATAAAGGAAGGCTGATTACATCAGAGATTGCAGAGAAAACAGAGAATCACGTTGTGTTTTAAGTGAATTATTCATTCCAGTGTGTTTCACTTTAAAACACGAGCTCTGTCATATTCTGTGATTGTCTCTGAAGAGCGCGACCCCTCACATGTCGCGCTGTGTGAATTAGGCTACAGACTGAGCAGATTGTCAACACATCCCACCGCTGTATGGCCAGATGAGACACAAACTACGTTTTCTCATCTGGATAACCAGTATCGCTAGTAAAGTTTTGATGGATGAAGACTGCAATCAAGGTAAAGACGATTGCGGTGGCGTACAGGAGTCGTACAGTACAGTAAGCACACTCGAGTCCGTAATAATAATGCTTGTATGAGTGCTCTTGACGCACTGATCGCACATTGTATTTATGCACAGGCACAGATATTTCCGTACATTCACATTGTTTCCACACACATTCACGATAATGTTTTGATTTATCATGTTTATGTTGCTGTGTTTAGTTATACTGAATGGATCCGTGTACTATAGTAGATATATGCAGTCAGCAGGCAATTGGTTTAGGGTTTTGTTTTGTTTTTCATCTCCATGTGGTCCTGTTCGGTATCGCAACTTGGCTTCTCTTAAACGTAAAAAAGCTCTTTGCTATTGCACTATACACATACTCTCTCTCTCTCTCTCTCTCTCTCTCTCTCTATATATATATATATATATATATATATATATATATATATATATATCTTTTATCTAAAGCGACTTAAAGTGCATTCAAGCTAACATTTTTTACCTAACATGTGTTCCCTGGGAATCGAACCAACAACCTTTTTGCGCTGATTATGCAATGCAAGTCGCTTTGGATAAAAGTGTCTGCTAAATGCATAAATGTAATGTATATATAATTTGTTATTATTATTATTATTATTATTATTATTATTATTATTATTATTATTATTATTTAATATGTGCTTATATGGGCTCCTTATATCATTTGGTTCTTTGGTGACCTTTTGGAGTTTCTAAGTCTCATTTTTTGGAAAGACATCTAAATTTATCTTGAAAAAAGCTTGCAGAAAACAGAATCACCCTTCAATCATTTGTTTTACTTTTCTGGATATAGCAAATGATGACAAAATAAACATCTGAAACAAGATAAATGGTCTATGCTTAATTTCATGAAGTGTGCGATTAATCGTGATTAATCACAGAAAAAGGATGTGATTAATTAGATAAAAAATATTAATCGATTGACACCCCTAGTATTCATATGTTTTGATTGGTTTTGACTGTCAGTATTACATTTCTTTTTTCTAAACCTCGACCTTTATGAATATATATTGAATAGAAATCATACAACTATCTACCGAATGAAATTCACATCTAATTCACTGAATTAATTATATATGACTGTGTGTTATTATTATTATTAACTAATTTTACCATTCAACATTTCTTAGAAACAATTTTTGAGTTCTTTAGTTTTAGTTTATTGAATTTTGATGTTTAGTGCTTGAAAAATTACATACAAGGTTTGTTTTTCTAAATTATTTAAAAATTGATATAAATAATAATAAATATAATGTTAAAAAATATACTGAAAACAAATAATGTCTAATATATAATTTGCTCTCATGAGATTGACCATTTATTGAAAAAGAAAAAGTTTGAGGCCCACTTTGTTGCTTATTCAATTAAATTCATATGTAATTCATATTGAAATGTAAAATGTTTTATTCAGATAAACAGCACTGCATTGTTTCTTGTGTAGGTGGTTCTTGGAGACAGGGACACTATTTGTTGTGTCTATATGTTGCAGAATAGAAAACCTACCATATTTTGAGCCTTTGATAATATATCTGCCATATTGTGGGACATTATCCATTCTCTCTTTTCCTCCTCATCTCTGTCTTTATCCACCTCCACATCCAGGCCCTCGGGCCTAAACTGCACTGTGTGGGCCCCGGCATGTGTGCTTGGGTTTTTTGACCTATAGATGCCTTGTTGACATAGCGCTCAGTACTGCATAAGCTGATAAAAATACAAGTGTTCGGGCTACTGTGCTCAGGTCCTGTAGTATTACACAATCAGATCACTGGACCGTATACTTTGATATTTTAATATGAAAGATTTTAGCAAGTTGACTTCACAGTAACTTTAACATCTAACTTTAACATCATACACAACCACACACTGATGCTGCTTCAAAACCTACTTAGCTGCAATCAGAAGCAATATGTTAAGAGATGGCATTCAAAATCTATTATTTTTAAAATCCATTATTATTATTATTATTATTATTATTATTATTATTATTATTATTATTATTATTAAATTTTTTAAAAAATATTATAATAAATGTATTTATAATTTACATGACCTACATTTTATATATATATATATATATATATATATATATATATATATATATATATATATATATTATTATTATTTTTTATATATATATATATAAAACACCATACATATTATTATTTTTATTATTAATATAATACTATAATAATATCCTCTTTATCCACATACTGTAGGAACCAAGAGTAAAACAATTCCTGCCTCACCTTTACATTTACACTACCTGTTTCCGCTCTCCGTCGTCTCTTTCTCTCTCTCTCTCTTAGGATAATCTGGCGAGCGAGAGTCGACCCATGTGAGGACGGGATTACACTTTTATTTGCAGAGCTTTTATCCTGCTTGCCATCTGTAGGTACACGAGAGAGACAGAAAGCGGCTTTGACTTTCAGGGACCATTTCTGTCCACTCTGCTCCACAAATTATCACCTCACATGTGAGCAAAAAAAAAAAAAAAAAAAAAAACTTAGTTTGCTAATAATACTTTTTACTATAATTTTATAATTTATAATTACTTATTCATAGTATTATTTAAATAATAATAATAATAATTATTATTATTATTATTTAGAGAGAACTTTTATTTACAATTTATTTTTGCTCACAAAACAGCATTGTATGATGTTCACAACTGTATACATTCCTGAAGATGTTTTTGAATTTTATTTAAAATTTTTAAATATGTCTATACTGCATTTTGTGTGTGTGTGTTCCATAGAGGAACGAAAATCTGGTTTTCCATGATTATGTCCCCTTTAAATCTTTTACCCACTGTCCTTAAAGTCCTCCTGCAGCAGAACTCAGCTAGAGGTCAACACTTCACCCTTCTGGATCCGTCTTGTCCTTCTTTGCCTGCAATTAACAGCACTGCCTGCAATCTGATCCTGGAGCCCTACAGGTGACTCCTACTGTCAGCTCATCACCTCCCCTGGAGGTGTCTGCTTCAGTTCCTACAGCGCTCCAAAGTGTCTCCCAGGCAGACACTGTAAGTTAGATTCCCCCTTAAGTGTGAACAGAGAATGCCCCCTTAAGTGTGAACAGAAGACCAAGAGAACTAGAGTAAAGAATTTTCTCAGAGCGGAGAAGAATATGATATCTGACACATATAGCAATGCACAGGCATGGGCAGGTGTCAACACAATCACTCATAAACATACAGCATATGCAGTCACACAAACACCTATTCTTGTCAGAATCTCCTATAGACTCCAAAAATTTAAATAAAATAAAATAAAATAAATCTGGCATCATTTACCACCCTCAAGTCATTTCAAGCTGCTCATTTCCAAAAAAAAAAAAAACCTTTAACCCAAGGATATTGTTAATATACTATTATAGTATTTATTCTTATTTTTATTATTCATTATTTGTAATTCAGATATATTAAAATGTATATTATATTATATTATATTATATTATATTATATTATATTATATTATATTATATTATATTATATTATATTATATTATATTATATTATTTTAGGACTAATTTCAGTTAGGTGCTAGAACAAAATTTCTTGTTTTATTTTGAATAATCTGGTATTTGTATTTTTAAGCTTTATTTTAATTACCAAAAACATTTTAGTTAAGATTAACCCAACACAATCAAAGACACTCTCTGTTTATGATAGAAGGATTTTGGACCAATGAGAATTCACTGTGGGTGGGGGGGGGGGGTTGGCTACCAAACACAAGGCAGATTTACATGGAAATCTGTTTTACACCTTTTTGCATTATTTAAAGTTTAATTAAGACATAACTTGAGCCAGGTTTTACAATATTTGTGAGGAAACAGGCTATCAAAACTATAACCAAACACTCTAATCATCAAGCACATACTGTACACAAACAAACATTTCACAACAAGTAAACTGAAACAGATAAATAAAGCAAATCAGTTTTGTAACTTTTGTAGACGTTCTCTGTCCTCAGAAAACTTGGCTGGTTTTGAAAAATCTCAGAATATAAATGTCCTGACTTCAAAATCTCCTCTGTGTCCTTCCAACGACTCTGAGAGTAAGAACACTCACCTTAAACACTATGTAATATCAGGTTCTCCAGGCCAGAACTGTGACCAACTCAGTCAACACTGAGTTATAATAGCAGCATTTGGCATATGCTTAATATGACTGTCAGACCCTGAGCAGATGTTTAAATATGTAACAGTTTTCTTGTATGCACAGTGTCTTGAGGGAATCTGGGGTTTGTGATCAAATATGTTGTGGTGTGTAAGTTTGACTGTTGAGCTTCTTCCACACTGTGGTGTGCAGCCAGATTTCAGTGACGGATTGGCCCAAATGTAATCCTGAAACCACAGAGTGTATTAGAGCTAATACTTGTGGCTTCACCTCATTGAACATGCTTTAGCACCGACTCACAGTCCAATATATGTCCAATGCTCAAAGAGAGTATGTGCCACCAGAGAGTTTTAAAGAGAAACAAACTTTCTTTCTTTACTTCTTTCAGCTCTTTTTACGCTTCAGTCACTTGCACACAAAGCTATGCATTAAAGCCTTTGTTTGCGGTAAATGTCCATAGCTATGAATGTTAAACTGTTCAGTGTTTAACTTTTTATTTTAAAGTAAACATTTACAGTGAAGTACAAAGTTGAATAGCTGAAAGAAATTAATAATTTTATTGAGCAAGGATGTATTAAATTGATCTAAATTGACAGTAAAGAATTCTACATTATTACAAAACTTTTTTTTTTTTTCAAATAAATTATGTCCTTTTAAATGTTCTATGTATCAAAGAATACTGCAAAAAAAAAATGTATCACAGTTTCCACATAAATATTAAACAGTGCCACTAATAACATCGATAATAAGAAATGTTTCTTGAGCTCCAAATCAGAATTTTAGAATGATTTCTAAAGGATCATGTGACACTGAAGACTGGTATGATGCTGAAAATTCAGCTTTGCATCAAATATATTCAAATAATAATAATAATAATAACAGCTATTTTAAATTGCAATAATATTTCATAATATTACAGTTTTACTGCATTCTTAATCAAATAAATGCATCCTTGGTGAGCATAAGAGACTTTTGCATGTATTGCAGTTACGCACACTGCTACCCTTCACTACTGATCTCAGGCTGAACCTGCACTCTGTCCTCAAGCCAAAAACCCTTTACAAAAAGCCTGAAACATGTGCAGCCCAGTAAACTGATATAACATCCATGTTGTTAGATGCGAGAAGGTCACACTAACTGCCCCTATAAAATTCAAAGGGAAAGCTCTACATGATTTTGTGTTCCAGTATAGTGCTAACAGCTCAAACTGAAAGCAATCACAAATGGTGCTAAAATCACAAGACTGCTACATAAAAGCCTAAATCTGAACAACCTCATTTTATCTTATCCAGTCCAGTTCTGGAAGATCATTCCAAAAACTGCAATCATCAACACAGCCCATGACTGATGCAGAATCAAATTTATGTCAACGCACTGTATGAAAATATGGAACATCTGGAGTGGATTAACACTGGAATAATGAATAATAAACTGCTTGTAATGATCTGATCATTCATTTCCATGATGCACATGATTTCTGCAAGTAATACTAAATGGACAACAGGAAAAAGGGCCAGCGATAATGGCCACTAGAAAAAAAAAATCTATATATCTGTATGTCCATCTGTTCATCCACCCATCCATCCATCTTATCATGTATTTATTATGGCAATAAACTATGCTTCAGCTATAAGAATATCTTATTCTTAAGTTTCATACAACCAGCTATAAGGCTTCTTTTCGATATAATCCTGCTCAATCTGTGTGCATGCATGCCTTTATTATTAAACCTCATTGACAGATCCTATTACCACTCGACTTTCATCTCGTCTCATTGGTTCGCTGTCAGCTCACGACTCTCTTCTCTTTTATTAAATCCAATGAGTCCAACCCTCCACCCAGAATGTACTCTAAAATAAGGGAATATTATGTCTAAAATTAATAAACACACTAAAGAGAGTTTAAGACAGGGGCATTCAACAGGAGGCTCGCGAATTATAGCATGATCTCAGTCTTTTTTTCTCAGATCTTTAATTATATGTGAATTAAAAAAAAATGCTTTAAACAAAAGCACAACATTCAAATGCAGCTTTTTAAAATATTTAATTCCTAAATTAAAAGAAGTATATGAACAGACACAAACCAAAGAGACATACTTTTTTTTTACATATATGTATTAGGTTACTACAACTGTGTGCAAATGATACGTGAATATGGTAATCATTCATCTGATTTTTATTAACATTTGATACCATGGTTGCACCACAGTCATTTTTGCAAGCGGAGCTCCAGTATTGAGTTGTTTATTTCTCTCTCCCTGCACATGTCTGTAATAATGAGAGCATCTAATGTTTCTTTGTAATATTTTGCACATGGTATGCTGCTGTACAAGAGATCTGTATTTGAATGGTCTTTTTGTTTAGAGACTTTATGAGTGTGTGTGCATGTGCGTCTATAGACCCTCCTTGGTTTCTCTCTGCAGCTGCCTCCATATTTAGTTACTGCAGTGACTCAGTAGAACAGAGAGAATAATCTTTTCTACTCTTGCTATAGTTTGGATTTATTTCACCTACACCATTTGCTATGGTATGGTTTATACACAAAATTAATTTTTTAGTATCATGGCAATACCATGATGGTAATACCATGGTATTCTTTGATGTAACTTGGGCTACCAACAACAGAGAAAAATCCAGATGGCCATACCTGGCTCTAGATGGGCAATGCTGGCTATGAACATTTGCAAACAGCATCACATACTTGTGTAGTTGGAACAACAACTCTCATCTCAACCTGTGGTTAGATAGCTTCCTGTTACTATGACATGTGGATATGAAATGTGGTCACACTTTATTTTAAGGTCCAATTCTCACTATTAACTAAATATTAAGTTTTTTTTTTTTGCTCCTAATATGCTGCTAATTAAAAGTTAGTAAGGTAGTTGTAAATTTAGGTACGGAGTAGGTTTAAGGGAGAATAAAGCATTAATATGTGCTTTATTAGTACTAATAATATGCAATATACATGCCAGTTAATACTGAGAATTGTTCCTTTAACGTGTTAACGAACATGGTAGCTTATGTGCAGTACAATCTATATCTCTCATTCCATTTAAACATATACAGTATAAACACATTACATTCTATACATTTTAGCGTGTCAACAGACAGCACCATTTTGAAAGAGTGCACATGCATAAATGTTCAAGGAAACCTGGAAGATGACACAGGAAGGAATCTGTGATGAACTGAACATCAAATAAAGCAAAACAAAGGGAAACAAAAATGAAATGTGAAATAGCAACAGTATCTCAGAGAAACTACGTTGCTTGGAGAAACAATGCTGCTGACTGAATGAGCCACATGTGTGCTGGAATAAAATCACATAACATGATTTTTAAAAATGAACGGCTTTCTGTAGTTTGTGTAAATGAACTATGATCATTTCACATTAATTGCATTAATTGCATCACACTGAATTGATTAATTAATAGATGTTATTACACTATATGCATATTAAATATTAACAAAATTCTTTAACCAACATGGTTCAAACGATGGATGTGCAACTATGTTACTACAGTTTTGGGAAACAGTTGTGACTAGCTAGTTAATTTAATTTGGTTAAGATACGTCGTTGTACAGCAAACTCACCCCTGGTCAGCTTGGTATCACAGTACATGCCATATTTAATTCTTCATAATAAATGTAATTACATAAGCACCTTTGTTTGGCCTATATTCCCTGCTGGAACGCTATTTCACATCTGTCAACAATTTCTGGCGTTTATGTTAACCATGCAGGGACATACAGGGACTTTTGCAACTCTTCATATATATCTTCTATTTATATATATATATATATATATATATATATATATATATATATATATCATATGGGTCACCAACTAAATCAACTCACCTAGCCTTTTCAGCAGACTCATCATAATGACTGATTAAAACTGATTTATATACATTTTTTTAATGTTAAATGTGAATGTACTGTGTCTTTCTTTATCTGAGCAGACATGTGTGATTTGAACCCTGTGCAACTGTGATCACTGGTTGTCGTGGAAACCTCCACTATTCTGCAGCTGCTGTTCAACAGCAGATGATGGCAGTAAAAATGAGAGCGTGCACACACAACATTACACACAGAGACACACACCTTTGGGGGACAGGGAGTGTTTACTTGTTACACACCAGCTAGCACGGCATGCTACTAGCAGCAATGCCTGTCCTTGATCAATATTATCAAGTTAAATTTGGCTCTGGCCTGCAGTTTTCTCATCTACCACCAAACAAAAAGAAGGAGATTTTCAGCTTGAGGCATCGTGACTAAACGTATCATTCAAGAGTAACAAACCACTCAAATTCACAACAGCACATAATGGGAGCACATACAGTCTTAAAGGCCAACACATCACCCGAACTGGACATTTAATTTATTTAACATCAGCTACTAAAGAACACTCAGTGTCAGACCGTGCAATGCAATAGTGAGATTGATTAGTGTTTATCCATATGTCAGGAAAAGTCCCCGTATGGTTAACATAAACGCCAGAAATTGTTGACAGATGCGAAATAGAGTTCCAGCAGGGAATATAGGCCAAACAGAGGTGCTTATGTAATCAGATTTATTATGAAGAATGAAATATGGCATGGACTGTGATACAAATCATACAATAGTATCCATGGCTGAGTTCCAATTAAACACAACCAATACAATCTGTAGGGGTAAAATAAGTAATGGATAATGTATAGGAGAAATTAAACCCAGACAAAGTAATCTTCCCTAAGGGTTTATTTTGCAATAATAAAGGAGATGTACATTATCCTGCTTATCACATGACTGCTTGTCAAATATATAGAAAATAGACATGAATTTTTTTATTAGATTGATAGTATTGTATTATGTGAAAGAAAGATACAGCAGAGAGATGCAAAGCATGAAACTAGCACAGTTACTGTACATAGGACATAGGTTATATAGTTTAATAGTCATTATACAAAAATATTGAGCAATCAGAATCATGTATTTCATAAAACAGAAAATCTTTAAAAAGTGAGAGAAGCCCTAAGTTTACATTAATTTAATACATATTTAATACACTTACTGTATTTGATACTGTCGCCTGTTCATTTTCCTATCTAATGATTTTATTTTATCAACAGCTCTATTTCCATTATATATATATATATATATATATATATATATATATATATATATATATATATATATATATTATATATATATATATATATACATAAGATAACTAACAATAATAGCATTAACATTAATGGATAGATAAGAAAAAATATATGGAATATAAAAAAAGATAGCTTAATGCAAAGTAAATATTTTACAGATAATATTTTGCTTTACAGGTAATAATTTCCTTAGACTTTAGTACATTACAAATATACAAGACAATTAAATACTTTTGCAAACAACATGTCTTTTTAATATGGTGCTTTATATTTTCTTTACACATTATTAATGAGTAAAAATATATTGATTGCCTGTATATTTTAAAGGGGACAACGGATTAAATTTATTTCTTTTTGTTTTTTGTTTTTGTTGTTTTTTTTCTTGCATTTAGCATCTCTGCCTGCTCAGAAAATCTGAAAGTAAACATGCAACCAGTTTGTTATGCCCTGTCTGAGCCTGAAATTGTGTCATCCAGTGAGCTGTTTTAATTTGCAGCCAGTTTCTAGATAGCTAGCTATTTGAATAAGACAACCTCAGAAAGGCAGCATTTCATGCGCCTTGTGTCCACAGGCCCCATGGAACAGAGGGGTGGGGTGAGCAGTAGCTCATTATCATTTAAAGAGACATGCACTGAAATAGGTTGCTGTGAACAGAGCTGTTTTAAAGAGGTAAAAAGGTGTTGTTTTACATGACCATTGAGGAATTTTAACCAAAGTATGGTGCAGACATTTCATGAAAACCCTAAAGAATCAACCCAATTTGTGGAAAATGGGCATCTGATGTCCCCTTTAAGTTCTTTGGCATCAAAAAGTTCCAAACCTCTTTTCCAGAAAACAACAAAAAGCCTAGTGAATGACAGTTTTTGTGGAATAATAAATGCTAATTCCTTACCGAAACAGTTTCAAAACAATCAATTAACTAACCAACTGACAATGCATTATAGAACAGATGACATTATAATAATTTGAGGTTGAAACTGTGTGCAGGTTTAATTGTGAGGTCTAATTATAAAATGTAAACTAAAGTATTCTGACACAGGATGAGGAATGCAATGGATTGCTCTCTTAGCAGAGCCTCTCTAAAACATTTTTTCTTTCTCTGAGTGTATTATGTAAGAGAATATGTATCTGGAATTAAAAAGAGAGAGGGGCAACCTCGTGATAACCTTAAGCAGCATGCACAAACACAATACACACACAGACAGTCAATCTCAGCAAACTCCTCTGTGACTGCAGGATTGACGGCGTATCTGCAAAGGGACATTCCCACTTTGGGATCTGAATCCTAAAGGTCAGCATAATAGGCCTTGGCTGTCTCCCCAGCACTAAAATGCAGGCTGGGGTTCAGCCGCAGTGCTTTTCAAGTCATCCATAAGTGCTGTGTCAGCATCGCCTGTCTCTTGGTTCTAATGAGGATAGTATTTCACGGACACTTTGCCAGCCAATCTCCAATTTTAATGTGCTTCCAGTCATTTCAGGTTTCAGAGTTTATCTATTTTTATAGGTATACAAAGCAATTACCATAAATCTGTTTACCCAGAGTATATGGGGAGAGTGGTTGAAATCCATTTGGTCTTTGCGGTCGTGCCATGTAGCTACTACTTCCTTTTAATTTCATCATCAGTTTTACAGTAACCTGAGTGCAGGAACAGGTACACACAGGAATGCATATATATATATATATATATATATATATATATATATATATATATATATATATATTCTGTCTACCTATTTATCTATCTATAAATTTTGTTGTCAAGATACACCCCCCCCCCCCATATATATATATATATATATATATATATATATATATATATGGGGGGGGGGTGTATCTTGACAACAAAATGTAATCAACCTGATGAAAATAAATCAACATCATGATCTTTTATTACAGTAACTCACAATTAAAACAACCCAAAAAACACTAAATGGCAAACATGCACTGTCATATTTCTCAGAGGAGGTTTTTGTCAGAGGACTATTAATTTCAAGTTGTCATATATTGTAAAAGAATATCGATTCATCATTCATAGCAGTGCTAATGAAAGTCGTATGACAATTCCTAATTCCTGAACACAAAAGTAGCACTAGTTTTGAGCATGGGCTCCCAAAAATGTGTGCACCATGTGTGAGTGAGAGAGCACCAATCAGCCCATCGTTGTGGAGTAAGCGATGATTTCATTTTGATCAAAGTGGTGGTGTTCTTGAGCGAAGGCCTGTGGTTTATTATGGTTGCCTTTAAAATTACAATTGTTAAAAAAGGGGAATGCAAAAAAATAAAGTAAATATTATTGCTAACGTGATTTTAGTGGATAATGTTTTCCACGTAATCAGAGAGGCAATAGTGAGAATGAGTTTAGTTGAGTTTATCTCCTCTCTGCCCCCTTTTTAATCACATTTTTTATTAACTTGTAACAACGAAACTCTCCAGCTCTTTGTTTATTAACTGACTTACATTTACATCATTTTATAACATAAATTAAATTCTGCCATGTCAGTTCTAAAGTGTAATGAATTAACCACCCTTTGAACTGTCTTGTAGATAATACTGGCCAGAGAAATGATTCTTGAAGTGGATGGGTTAGCAGAACCTCAGATCAGTGGAGTGACAGTAAGTAGATTGACCCGAGATGACATTAACAGGTCATAACTCTTAAGGGTCACAGAAGAAAGTCAGGGAGGAAAGGAATATGCAGCCTCCTCTAGAGTACAGTGGGGTCTTTAACAGACTAATTTAGTCATACTACTGAGATGTAGAGTGGGTTGGCCATATAGATTTTGTTTGGAGTTTCACTACATCTCAAAGACGTGACAGAAAAGTGATCATAAACATAATTTTCCCATGTTTTGCCATTGTTGTTTGCTAAAAAATATTCCTCTTTTGGCACATCCTATTTTCTTCAAATTGAACTCTGTACTTCCTCTTGAGATATTATTGTAGGTCAACCACATTCTCCCGACACCCAAAAGAGCATTTTTGTTCACTGTAGTGTTTTTGTTAAATACCTGAGAACACGCCTGCTGTATACTGCATATAAGAAATATATTTTAATTTATTACACCATACCATATTTCATTAACGAAGCAAGGGTTTTAATACAGGTGGCAAAAACATCTAATGATTATCATGCATTTTATTAATTATTTATAATTTACTTCTTTAATGTGTTATAAAACTCACCAGCCTCTTCTCCCTTTGAACTTTGACCTTAAAACTGAAGTATGTCATGAAATATAGGGATGTTTGTTTGTTTATAATTATTAATGTATCATTGTGTGTTTATATTATACCTTGCACTTATGCGGTAAACCTTTTTAAATTTTTCTAATATTTATTAGTTTCTAGGACTTCCAGTTCCAATTGCTGTGTGTGTGTGTTAGGTTATTTAGGTTAGGTATAGAATTGGTTTTGTTTTATTTTATTTTATTTTGAGTTCCTGAATATTTTGATAGGTCTGCGTGGGTCTCGGAATGATCTGAAGCTACACTGCCTGTAGTTGAGGGGCGTGGCACCCAGTGAAGCACTCTCAGACTCCGCCTTCTATGTAAATGAGTCAGTGTGGCGCTGGTGTCCGCGCGCTCAGTCAATGAGCACCGAGACAGGAGGAGTGTCCGACTGTTTACATCTCGCTTCGGGGGCCGAGAGATATTTTCCTCCAGCATTATGTCGGTGTGGAATTATCGCACTCTCAACCTTTGAGAAATAAAGGCGGCCAGCGCAAAACAGTGACCCGGTGTTGAGTCATGGGAGGCCAGATAACCCGAAACGCCTTGTACGGTGAGGAACTGCGTTAAGGATCTACATGCAACCGCTGAATGATGTTCATTATGTTTGCCTGCTGATGAAGGCTCCGATACGCGCTGCTTCAGCTGTACTGTAAAGAATAGACAGATAGAAGAGAATCTAGATAGAAAACGTCTGCCTCTAAATGTCACATAGGTATTGGAATACTTGCAACAAAAAAAACACAATCGAGCACAAGTCATAGACTTAATGTAGATGGCTTTTGTATGGGTTTCTTGAGATTTTGCGCTCCAAGGAACCATTACACGAGCGCGTCTCCGCGTCCAGGCGCTTGTGTCAGTGAACGCGCTTTCGACATGAGACGTGTTTCCCCCACAGCAGCTTGAACGCGTGAGAAAGGGAAGGGAATTTGTGGGGATTCCCTCTGTTGTTGGGAATAAGAAGGATTTACTGCGGGTTTTCCACAACCTTTCATTTTATTACTAACAAGCCCGTGAAGCAGCTGGTTTAATAGAGAACCAAATAAATCAATAAATCAATTGATTAGTTCTACATATAAATACACAGTTGTTGATTACACACACTAGACTTCTAAACTTGCAACTAGTAGGCTTTCTATTTTTTTTATGTCAGTGTTTTTTTTAGTAATCCACTATCTTCTTGAATTTCACTCTAACTATTCATTAGATACTAGAACTTCAAATTACAATACTGATTAGTATATTCATCCAATTAAGCAGTTGTTACTATACCAAATCATGGTAAAAATAAATATATGGTGGTGTATATGTAGATTCAATATGATTTAAATGGCAGGTGTTGATCTGGGCCTGCAGGGCGAATGGGAGAATAATCTTCAGTGTTGGAAGGTGACTGTAACTGAAACAAACACCAGCAGTTAGTTTATGTAAATCTCTCCGTCTTACTCCATCTCTGAGTGCAGCTGATTGGCCTGGAGTTAATCTGAACCCTTGGTGGATCTGATCCACTTGATCATTAATTCAAATTAAAGCACTATATCACATCCAATTAGGTAAACCAAGACTAGAGCTATAACAGTCCAGTATGTGTAGTAGCACCTGGTGTTAGTAAAAAGTGCACTTGTTCCATGAGGAAACCCCTGAGGAAATTTCTGAAATAAAATAAACTAATAGATAAATAAATCACTTTGAAAAGAAAGCAATACTAGTGCAATAGCTTACATTCAAAACAAATCAGTCTAGTCTGAAACGAAAACAACATTTGATTAGAAGCATATAAAGTATTTAAAAAAATTAAAAGCATACGCAATTGTTTAAGGCCTTGACATTGAGCTGAAATCTTTTTAATTTTATCTTTGGAGACTATTAAGAAGATAAAGGAAATGATGGGAAGAAAAGGTGAAAAAACAGGATTGGGAAATGACGCAAGCCAAACAAAAAACATAATTTTTGCTTAACATGAGCACACACACCCCTGCTTTGACATTATTTTAAGTTTATCTTTGTTTAAAAAAATAAAATAAAATAAATAAAAAATTCCATGAGAACAAATGATTTAAATATTTCACCTTCCAGTTCCCATTTCTGAGGAATTTCTTTTAGTTCTTGCAGCAGGCTGATGGGATAGAAATTGCTTATGCGGATACACATGCATCTTTCACCTCATATACTGTAAATTGCAGTGGTTTATACGCACTTGTGTGTGTGTGTGTGTGTGTGTGTGTGTGTGTGTGTGTGTGTGTGTGTGTGTGTGTGTGTGTGTGTGTGTGTGTGTGTGTGTGTGTGTGTGTGAATGTGTATGTATTTAAGGCAATTGGGTGTTTCTCATGCACCTCTGGACCACATCCTGGCCTCTGAGGCAGGAAAGAGATGAATAATAAGTAATTTTTAAGTAGAAAGGCTGGTAAAAATGGAACATTATGACAGTTTCAGATATTTCCCACTGTCACTAGACCAAAAACAGAATCAACTCTCCACCTTAAACTGGAAATATGTGTGCAAATGGAAAGTTAAATGCAAATTGTCAGTTTGCTTCCAAGTGTTTTTGCATATACAAATTCTCTGGTCTATTCTTTTTTTTTTGCACCATATCTGATTTGCATAAGTTTACATAATACATTTTGTGCAAAGAATGGCGTTATCAGATGGTGCAAAGAATTTTTAGTAGGGATGCACTGATATAAAAATCCTAGCTGGTACTGATAAAACGAAATTTATAAAACCAAAAGTGAGCATCACAACATTTTAATGTACAATATAATTGTACTATTTGTACCATTTATCTGACTCAAAGATTACATTTACAGTGTTATTAAATGTCTGTAAAGAATAACTAAGCTAGTGTTAGATGACCGCAAAGGTATGAAAGGTAAGAAATGCACATGCATAATTAAATATCCAACACTTGCCAATATATATATCCAATATTGACCAATAAATTAAAACTAATTTTGGCTAATTACCAATATGGTACCAATATATTGAGCATCCCTAATTCTTAATCAATTTCCCTCTAAACATCAGTGTTGAATGAGTTATTTGCTGCTTATTTGTTTATAATGGAAAGTATTGAAATTACTGAATCAATTACCATGGTGTTATTTTGTTGAATTCACAATGAGACAGCCATGCACAAACAACATGAGGAAACTGTTAGCACTGGAGATTGTTTGGAGAGGAATTTTTAATGGGGCATGTTTGGATTGATTATCAGTGATTGGTTGACACGCAGACACAGAGTCACTGCGGTGCGGTGACAGATTTCTGAAAGGCAAACAGAGAAGTTCTCTTATGCCCTGCTGTGGTTACATCGCTCAGTTTCTGTGTCGTGACTGAAACACATGTCTGCAGGTCAGGTGCTGATGCTGCTAAGTAACCATCCGCTGCACCTCTGCGGAGCACAACATCATTGATGAGTCATTTAATACTCTCTCTCACTGCAGAAATTAAATGACTCTGCCACACACAGCTGTTTATGTACAGATCAGATCACCTAGGAGCAAGCCAGCCATGGCAGAAGGCCAGCGCTTAATATGTTCTGCACTCATTCACCATACTTTATTGCCTTATGATCAGATAGTTGCTAATTGGCTTCAGAACACAGTTACAAACACAGAGATTAACACATACACAGAAAAATACAAGTGCTGTCATTTTTTGTAATCAAAAATGTCATTAACTGTGTCTTCAGTGTCACACGATCCAGCAGAAATCATTCTAATATGCTGATTTGGTGCTCAAGAAACATTTCTTCTTATTATTATCAATGTTAGCTGTGTTGCTTAATATCTTTATGGAAACCATGATACACTAGCATCTAAAAGTTTGGGGTAAGTAAGAAACACATTTTATTAAGCAATGATGCAACTCAATTGATCAGAAGTGACAGTAAAGCATTTACAATGTTTCAAAAGATTTCCATTTCAAATAGGCTAATAGTCACAATATCAGAATGATTTAGTTAGATTTACTTGTGCAATTTAAGGCTAATAATGTTCTGAGCTGTTAATAAACGAAAAGACATTAATGTATTATATTGCTGATGTTGATACTAAGTGCTAGTGTGTGTTTTCTGAGTTGAAGTGTGTGACGACACTTGAGTGAGGGTTTTGTATAAAGCGGAGACCAGAGGGTGTTTGCTCTGCAAGGTGAAACACTCTCTGTTATTCTTGTTGTTTTAAACCAGAATAACTAAACATATTAGCATATGAATCTTTAGCCAAGCTTGTTGTGGTCACATGACATGCCTCTCACCTGATTAGAAGCATTGTATAGTTGCCAAGTATCTGTACATGGGTTCTTAAGATGCCAGTTTCAGCTGATCTCACACTTATGTTCCCATTTTATACGATTACTTATATTTAAACATTTAAGCAAAAAGTCTGGTTTGCAACTACATTTACAGTATTTGAAATACAGCAATGGTTTTCGGATAATCTTTTACATAAGTTAATGAAATCTAACTGTTTAATGATTCAGGAAAAACAGATTCTCAAGTAGATTATTTACATTCTGGTGTCCGATACCTAAAAACAACTTTACTAATAATAATTACTAGTACAGGGGACATGTACTTACAGTAGAACAGTTAATGTGATTACCAACAGAGCAAATTAAAAGCTAATTCCTAGATAACAGATCAGAAAGAAGGTCAGTGCTTGACATACTTAAACATAAAATACATTTCTTATAACAATTATTTAAAATTAATTTAATTCCGTTTTAATTTATTGAAAATTTATGATATCTAAAATGTACTGAAAACAACCTCCTGTTTCCCTGTTGTGAACCTTTACAATGTAAAAAAAAAAAAAAAAAAAAAAAACATTCACCTTAGCAGATGATTGAGCAAATAATGATATCATCTGCATATGACCTGATGTGGCTTGTTGAGCCTGAAGCTTTCCCAGATAATACACACTACAAATGCATTACGCTAGGACAGGACAGTGTGTTTTAACACTGGAAAAGAACACACATCACCTTTAAAGGCACATCTAAAACTATTTTCCTGTCTTTTGTAGCTTTTAAATAGATGAAACAAAACAGATATTGTACTGTTTGTCGAATATATTTAGATGTAGACTTTGCCTTCTTGTGATGTATGTAATAAAATACTCTCAAGTGCTCCTTTGCAAGTCACTTTGGATTAAACTTTATGTATATTCAGCAAAGGAAACTGCAAACAGTCAGCCTCTGGATGTTCTGTTGTGAAAACAGTTCAGGAGTGCTGCAGGCCAAGCAGTTTTATTTTAACATTGAGTGTATGAGAGTGTGTGTGATGTGAGGTGTTTACACATAACATGACATTCTATGACCTACAGACAGACATCTGAACCTGCCCTGAACACGTCTGCATGGTAATGAAGATGTAATAGGGATAAAGATAGCAGCTACCTGACAAACCTATTCCACGCAGCAATGTTGAACCTGACCTTAGCATGTGAAGGTCCTCCTCTATAAAAAAAATACACAAGTGTGTTTTACTAAACCTCTTTCCTAATTTAGAAATTATCCAAAAGCCTTTTAAAAAGCCATATCCTGGCTTCACATTCAGTATAATTAAGAGTAATGTTTTTGAAAGTCTCTCTCATACTCACCAAGGCTGCATTTATTTAGTAAAAAATACTGTAAAAACAGTAATATTGTGAAATATTATTACAATTTAAAATAACTATCTTATATTTTAATATATTTTAAAATGAAATTTATTCTTGTGATGCAAAGCTGAATTTTCAGCATCATTCCTCCAGTCTTGTGTCACATGATCTTCAGAAATCAGTCTAATGTGCTGATTTGCTGTTCAATAAACCTTTATTATTAACAGTGTTGTAGTGAGAGTTAAAAATAAAAAAATAAAAATAATAATAAAATAAAATAGTGTTACAAACTATCACTACAATTCTTATTTAATTAAAATAATTATAAATAATATTTATACTTTTTTTTAAGTATTCAATGGTCTGCTACAGGCTATAGGAAGGAAACCAAATCCACATGAGCTAATTCCATGTAATGATTATTCATATGCTCAAGTGTGTTGACTCAGACCCCCCAGGCTGTTCTTTATGGGATGAACTTATATAAGAATCATTTTCTTTCCAATGGTTACCTCAAAAAAGAATGTGGTTACCATAGAAATAGCTGCATTATGATGTATTCGGTAGCCCAGGGTGGAATCTGCTCATTGTGTTTTGGGAGACTGTTTATGTCATTGGCTTCTATTACTTACAATCCGCGTTTGTGTCTCTGCATGTCCTGAGCTCTTACTGTATATTTTATGACTTGTATATAATACAATTAAGGATTAAAGTCAATGCAAAATGCTGTTTACAACAGTTTTTACTCATTTTTAATTTTAAAAAATTTTAATTGGGAAAAAATTTTATCAGATAATTAAATTAATTATCCATCAGGAAATGATTTAATGTTGATTTTAATTCAATTATAATTTCAATATTTTGAATAATGAACCTATAGTAAGTTGTTGACCAAACATTTAACATTGTTTACTCTGTACTAACTTGTTCCAATAATACGTACAATGTCTCTTTTCCACCTCAAACCCAGTTTAGTCAAAAAAATAGCATTTACTGATTTTTTTGCATTTAGCAGATTATACAGTACCAATCTGAAATCATCTTTCCCTGTGCAGACGGACTGAGAGAAAGCACAGACACTGAACTCAGATCAGCAGAAAACGGAAAGTTCTCACCATGGCAACGTTGCTAAGGAACATGAGCTGCTACTTAACCTCCATTTTCTGTCTGACAGCTGCAGCTCTTGTGTTTGCTAATGTATTCATTTCAGTGTACCCAGACTATGAGTGTTACACACAATGTCCGTCTGCTAACACACCTGCCAACACACACATTTACAGACACATGTATGCAACTTGCAAGGCTGAAAAGGCACCTAAGGTATATTAATGATTTTATAATACAACATTTTGTTATATGATGGTTTCACATAGGGTATTTACATGAGCCTGTGGTTGCCAGATATAGAAAACAACATTGAGTCTTTATTCTCATCTCTTGTGACGTGTAGCCTTATCTGCATTGTTCAGGAAACATGTCATTGCCCACTATCAGTTTTTACAAGGGACCACAATAGCTGAGAGGACTGGTGTCATCACTGAATCTTCCTCCAACTGTGCCATTACAGATCTGTGAGGGTGTGTTATCTTGTTAAAGGAGCCCCTTGCCAACTGGGTGAATGTTGGACATGAATGAATGCAGAGAGGATAGCCATACCCCTCATGGATGACATTGTCCCAACTGAACGCATTCCCAATCATTACTGTGCCTCTAACATGGATGTCTGCCTTCTCAAAACAGCAGAAATCATTACTCTGGCAACACCCGCATCTAGTCCAATAATGTTACTGTGTGCATATGAGATGCACAACCCAGTGGTTAGTGTTAACAGTTGGATTTGGGTAGTCAGGCAGCTTTATATATATAAAAAAAAAAAAATTGAATAAAAAGACAAGATATAAGGTTATATGACTGATAAATAGTATGACAATAAGATCTTTCCCGTTGCATATGTGCACTGTAAAGTGTAAGGCCTAGATTAGAATGCCTGTGTTTCCTGCACCTCTAATAATACTAATAATACAGTTGTGAGCTTGTAAGTGAGAAAACAGCTGGCTGTTACAAATGAATACATTGACAATCAGTCAACCCAATTTTCCATTACATGATTACAAGCAAAGACAAATCTGCAGTGCAACATACTGTCTGATTCGTAAACAAATCACGATAATTAAATGCTCTATGAAAAAGCAGAGGCATACAGTGAAATTGTGCAGTTCAGTGCGGCCTGTTGGGAAAAGCGAATCAGATTTATCTACAAAGCTAAAAATCACTTTGTCCAATAAAAATGCTGTACACAAATGCTGCGTGAAATGGGGTCAGACAAATCTCACCATGCAAGGGCTGATGCTGTTTTATGCGGTTCATTGATTTGAAAGTAAAGGCCAGGCTTAGTCATACTGAGCTAAGGTTTTAAACACTATTATAGCTAAGAGAAGACTTATTTCCACAACATTATGTATTTTTATATTACTTAAAATGATGGTCTGTACTTGTTTTTTTATTGGTCTTTTTTCTCTCTCCTAGACTCTCTGGGTGGACCGTTCCCCTCAACAGCTCACCGATGCCACCACAAACCCAAACGCTGTTTACCCTTGCATCTGTGTGGAGGTGTCCCTGTGAGCCCCCTTCTCTTCCACCCGAACGCTAAAGGGTCTCAGATAGTCATGGATCTAGCACAAAGGAGCGTCAAACGGCAGGCCAGCTTCTGCAATGCCATCACTTTCAGCAACCGGCCCATTGCTCTTTATGAGCAGGTCCGCTTAAAGGTAGGAACAAGGAAAGGCATGATAAATCTGGGGCAAGTTGAATATTTGGGAACAGTGGGATAATCTCGGGGGTATGGTGAGTCTGGAATACTCAAGTGGACGAAACACACAGGCGGATTTGAATCCTTCTGAGGGTCTGCTCCAGCAATGACGACGTTTATGTGACAAATATTCAACAAAGTACACTTTAGGTTAGAGGAAAATGTGTTTTCTCTTTCTCTATCCTTCTTAGTTTGTTCCTCTATTGTTACTGTACTTTAAAAGCACCATCCTAAAAAAGTTACGCAAGTTCTCACTTCCCAAGTCAATGCAGTAATAATCTAAAACAAACACTTTTACCCCAGACTATGGCACTCAATCTAGCCTAACCAGTTATTTGACCAACACACACAGATGGTTTTGTTTTTATACTCACCCGTTAGTCAAGTTTTAACCCTGAGTTTTATTTTAAGTTTTATTCTCAGTAGCGCAGAGCCACTCTGATAAACGTCACTGTGTTCTTGAAATGTTTGTAGTGCTTATTCCTGGAGTTACTGTAACTAAAACAGAGCTTCTCTACGCCAAGCACACCACATGACTACCCCTCAATTGTCCCCTAAGCGCAACCATTTATGATCATCACAAAATGTGCCCCCGTTTGGCCTTCAGCACTGCTACAAATAGAAATACAAGAGCAAACTTTGATAAAATTAAGTTGAAATTAATCACATGTAAAGGTTTTAAAGGACTGAACTGGAAAACTGTTTCAGCTCACAAGAAAGAAAAAACACAAAAGCAATGTAACTTAATATCTTCCCCAAAACAGATACAGTATGAGTTTAAATAGAGTATGGATGAAGAATTTTATGTTTGGGAAACAGAAATAGTTTTTGGTGCACCTAGTGGCACACTGCACCTTTAAAAAGTAGTATCTGCATTAAGTATGTCTCAAGTGATATGTATTTATTTTATAAATCAAAACTATAATTTCTAAACACTGTCAGAAAAAGGATAGTGGTACAACAGCTTGTCACCTTAAATTGACAATTTTGTTCCTTATCAACCCCAAAAGGTACATATTAGTAGCATATAAGTAGTAAATACATACGCTTAAAGTACTATTTCAAGCCTTTAAGGGGTAAATAAGGTACAAAGATGCCCCTTTCAGGGAACTGCCCTAGTGACAAGGTACAACTTATGATACAACTTTTTACAAAAAAATTTTTTCTTTTTTCTGAGAGTAAACATTTGCTATGCATTGACTCACGATGAACACTTTCATATCTTGTAATGATAGCAGATCCATTTTTTCTGTCTTTAGATAACTAAAAAGCAATGCTGCTGGAGTGGTGCTCTCCGCCTGGGCTTTACTTCTAAGGACCCATCTCGAATCAACCCTGACAGCCTGCCCAAATACGCCTGCCCTGACCTGGTATCCCAGAGTGGCTTCTGGGCCAAGGCCCTGCCAGAAGAGTTTGCAAACGAAGGAAACCTAATTTCTTTCTGGGTGGATAAGAAAGGGAGAGTATTTTACCGCATCAACGATTCCAGCCCCATGCTGTTCTTCAGTGGCGTTCGGACCACAGAGCCACTGTGGGCCCTCATTGATGTCTACGGTCTGACCAGAGGAGTGCAACTGCTGGGTGAGAAAATTAACTCTCCACATACAGTAGTGTAAGCCAGTTCATGTCAGGTCTAAATGTTCTGCTCTAACAGACTGCAAAACGAAACATTTTTTAATGCTAGCTTGATTTTTAAATTGGAAAATCCTAAATTGTCACATTTAATTCAATGATAATATATGGAAGATTGGTTTTACAGTTTACCAATAGCTTTTCTAAAACATTGTTCGAAGAATGGTTACATCGAACTTAGTTTGCATTTTATTTTAGGTACAATTTTTTTTTTTTATTATTTTGCACATATGTTTTACATGAACAAAATGTTTTCTCCCATTTCCTCCTAAATAGTTGCCATTTAAGGTTCTTTTATATGAAAACCTGTTAATTCACCATGCATGTGTGAGGCTGTTGCTTCTACTGTAACTCACTGTTCTTGATAGAAAATTAATGAATGTAATTTATATTTATAAATTGGAAAGTGCTTTTTCAATTCAAGTTAAACACAAAATATACATTTTGAGATAATAAACTGGCTGCTCTTAAACTCCAACATGAAAAACAAAACAAAAAAAGAACTAGAGAGCTGGATTCTGGACTGTAGTCTTGAGTTTTGAATGATTCATTCAGACCAGTTTCGTGAACTAAATCAATTTGTTCAAAAAATTTGACATCGTTACATCTCTAAACTAGGGTGCATTTCCTCCATTAGGTAATGTGCTAATGCTTATAAAGTTGTCTTGAAAAAATATTTTTTACTGTTTATGTAAGTGTATGATAAAGAATAGCTCTTGCTGTAAACACACAGTAAATCAGAGAGCTTAAACTTGAAGGCAGTGGTCTGTATTGCTGTATATAATCACAGTCAACACTGTTATGAGCAGAACATACCTTACGCCACGCTTTGATGCACCGCTCTGTGTACAAGTGTTTGTGCATGGAGGGGGCGGGGTTTGGCAGTAAGAGGCGAGACATTCACATCTCACACACATACATGCAGCAAGCTTTAATGCTGTCATCCCCCAGGGTTAATTATAGAACCAGGTCACATACACCAGAGATAGCTCCATTTATCCTAATTGAGCTCTGTGGCAATTGACGGCAGCCTCTCTGTCTGCTATCTGTCCACTGTGTGGGATGTGTTTCGTTATGTGTACGAGTAACTTTATCTGTACCGTTGCCTCATAAAGGACAGCGTTGACATGCACTGCTGAACCTATGTTCTTCGATGGTCTACTGGCACGCTGAAACCATAGAATTTTTGTGTGTGTATGTGTGTGTGTGTGTGTGTGTAAGATCTGTTTCACACCGCACGCAAAAGCAGTATGTATTTATTTCGCCCCCTATGGTAGCAGTATTCACACGGTGTACATACCCTTACCAAAAAGTTTCTTTTATTAAGTATACTTAAGTAAATTTCAAGTATATTTTTAAGTATACTTTATGTAGCAAGTATACAAATATCAGTGTTCTAGTAATATACTTGTAAGTGTACTCTTTCAGTACTCCTTGGGCCCACTTTCTAGTATATAAAAGTATACTTTTAAGTATACTTTAAGTATAACAGTAGCAAACTTTGAGTACACAACTAGTTTCCCTCTATGTTTGTAGTTTGTTCTGCAATTATACTAAAAGTGAACTTATAGGTATACTGATAGTTTACTAATAAAATACTTTGTACACTTTGAAGTATAGTCTCAGTAAACTACTAGTTTAGTAGTTTTATACTGCAAGTATACTCATAAGTTTTCTTTAAGTTAACTTTACATCATACTTTAAGTATACTACTATGTCCCTATTTAGATTTTAATTTGTATATATATTGTTATATGAATATCTGAACATACAAAACATCCAAAGAAAGAACAGGGTATGTACTTGTAAACAAAAACATTTTATTCTAGCTTCATGCATTCTTTTTTTTAAATACTTTAATGTGGGTAAGTTTCATAAAAAAAAGAAAACAATAAAGAAATAAAATTTTGAACAAAAAGCTGAAAAAAGACTATGAATTGGATCCTCTTCAAATCCTCTTCATCGGTCGACATTTTATTCATAACTTTACAGTTTTGATGCTGTTTCATGTCAGATGATCGTGTTACATGTGTGGTTTCTTTTTCTTCTTCACTTGTTTTTTTGGAAAATTCTGTACAGAAGATGTGTACTAGCACCCTCTACCGTATAAAAATGAAAACATGGATTCTAGGAGCACAAGTATAATTCAAATATATTTAGACTTTTTGTAAATATAAGTCAAGTATACTTAAATGTCATTTTAAGTATATTTCTGAGAAGTACATGAAGCCCAATTTCTGAGATGTACATACAAAAAGTAAACTAAAAGCATACTTTCATATTTTTAGTTTAAAAGAAGTATACTAATAGCACACTTGAATAAACTTCTTTTTCGTAAGGGTAAGCAGTATGGTGCTACGTAGCACATAGGTGTGAGTTTCGGCACTGAAAGTGCACTATAAATTTATCAGCACAGTTTTTTTTTTTTTTTGCAACAAACTATGAACAAACATTAAAAAGCAAACTTGTCATCCGTCATCTGATACGCGTGCGTGTGTATCCACTCTTTTCACCTTCCAGCAGTATGACACATTTTCTCTTTCTAGAAGGGTTTGAAGTGTGCATAAAGCCTGCAGAGAAAGATCAAAAGAGCTCTTCCTGTATTTCCATCAAACGTTGCTCCTGGAGTGCTGATGCCAGAACTGAAACAATCAAATGAGTCTTAATTTCCTGTGGGCTACAGGACGTGTGAAGGAAGAACTTGTTAGTGACAGTACACAAAGCCTGAGAAATCAAAAACTGACCCTATTTAGTATTTACTTTATTAATACACTTTCTTGGTCTTATGTGAACCATTCACATTCGTAGATGAATGATTGTGAATGAATAAATTTAATGAATAAATAAGGCCTACGCAATCAAATGCAAACGCAATATCAGGTCTAGAACGCCCACTTTTCTCGATGGATGAAACTCCCAGTGGATAAAAGTCTTGACCTACATTTCTCGTTGAATATCAATTCTCACTCAGAAATGTCGCATTAGAGAAGAAAAACAAAGAAAGAAACGTTGTCCTGTTTTTCTCAATTCATGTGCTAAATAAATACAGCTTTTATTGGGGATGGAAAAACTGGTCTAAATTGAACCATTTGTAAACCATTTACAAAATCTGGTTTGAAGATGAATTTGAACACTCTATGGTCCATTTGTACAGATGCCATAAATTCTTCCTTGTAATTTTAGCCGTTCTTATCTTGTGAAACTTTGTTTTGAGTGCCTCAAGCTTAAATACATGATGAAATTTTCTCACGCACCTGTGAGTTTGACACACACACACAGATGATTACACTGTCCACAATAACAAATGCACACACCCACACTAACGGCACAGCTTTCACTAATGATTGGGATCTTTTGAGGTACCTGCATCGCATGCCTATTATGCTGGTGTGTATGAATGCATTGCTGAAACATACACTGGCCTGAAGTTAATACTACGGCTGCCAGACATGCATTAGTCTTCAAATTGACATTTAATTAATCCACCATAACCCATAAACAACCAAAAGCTTGTGATTTGAGCACTATGATTAATTTATGATTTATCATATTCTTGAGAAATATTTCAAATACAGTTAGTTTGGAGAGCACACAGACAGTAAAAAATATTTGTAAATAATTGTACACATTAAGTTGTAAATAACACATTATTTCAGTACATTTTTACAAGGAAATGCTATTTTAGTCTTCTACTTCAAAATTTCCCATTTAGTTCACTTACTTACTGTTTACTTGGTAATTATTTACTTCGTAATTATTAATATTTATTTAAAATTTACTAGCAATTTTTTAGATAAAATTATTATTATTATTATTTCATTGTAAGTGATTTTTATTGCTTTAGTCAATTTGCTGGTATTTTATTCTTTTCTTTTTTTTTCTATGGTTAAAATACTTTCTGCTCCATATCCAAGCATCTCAACCAACCCAACACTACAACAAACTCAACCAATGGTGTGCATTTGGAGCCGTGATTGTTTGTGTAACCAACCAATGGCAGGGTGTTTGGGGAAACCTGTTTAAAAACATCTTTTTAGCGAATCCTGTTTTTTGTTTTTTTTTACACTATAGTGGTACACTATATACTCAGTCCTTCCTTAGAGGCAACCACTCACACACTGTGACTCCTGTCTGTCCAACTTCCCTTTCTCCTGTAATATCCACTCTTCAACACCATGTTATTGGGAAGCACCAATTTAAAAAAAAAAAAAAAAAAAAATCATATAGTGGCAAAATTTCCCTTCTTATGTGCCAGAATTTGCACCCTTTTAATTCATAAGTTTGAGATTTAGCTGGCAAAAACAGTTGCTGACATTGTTTCCTTTGATCCATTTGGCTCGTCTGTGTTTATTTTGCAAAAAGATTTTCATTAATTGTGGTATATAACCTCCAGTATGTACAATGTGTGGATTTATTATACTATACTGCATGAACTCGAAATTCTGTTGGATGATGGTAGGCTAGCACAAAGTATTGTTTGGCTTAGCAGAACATAGATGTGACTAACAAGACTAAAGTCAGAAGAGCCAGTGGAAGTCTGGTACTGAGCATACGTAATGAAGATTTTACAGACTACATAGTTTATACTGTATGTCAGCCATCTTTATCTCATGGCTCAAACAGATACACTTAATGGCTCATGTTGGAGGTGTCACAGAACATTTCATGCTTCTATTGTTCAAAATAAAGACTTTGTGCTTCCAGTGTCCAAGCAATCGAGTGAAAGAAAACACTCTCACTCTATATGCACATCCAGAGCAGCTCCTAATGGGATTTCAAATAACTTGTCAAACATCTGGACTTTGTAGCAAGAGCATAGCATCTGGTTTAACTAGCATTAAATAGGCAAAACTGGACCCTTGTGGTCCAAAATGCAAATTGCCTGCAAGAAAAGTTATCCACAAGGTATCTAATTATATTATTTAATAAATAATAATAATACCTAAAATTCAATGCATTTCAAGAGGTATGAGATTCCTCATTTTCCTTTATCATAAAAGTGCTCAATAGGAAGAATGAGCTTTAAGTTTCTAAATAGGTCCATGTACATTGCGTTCATTTGTTTTTCTTTGATACTACTAAAAGTAAGAGAGAGAAAATGGCACATTTGGTTTCCTTTGTTTCTTTCTTTAAAAAAAAAATAAAAAATGAAACATAAGAATATGGCTTCCTTCTTCATTTTTAAGTTCAGGGGTAGAAAAATGGATAAACGGTTTAAATATTGCATATCCATGTAACTGGTCAACCAAAGATCAAACCAATTTAAAAGTGTTTATTGCAAATACAATTCATCTCTTTCTCATCAAACAGCTAGACTAACGAATGGCTTGACACAAACCATACAGGGGCATCACCACAGGGTTTTCTTCTGTTTCGACCCACTTGGACCACTTCTATAATTTTCTTTGAGAAATGTGACTGATCCTCATGATTTATTTGATTGAGGTGCAAGTTTGACTTGGCTATGGTGGGCCATAATATCCCTAATTGAAAGTCCCCTGGTGAGCGCATAATCCTTCAAAAATAATATCTTAAATATGGACTATTTAACCAATTCAGCCAGAAAGAGTGAATTAGCGAAACTGATGGGTTGGTTCAGTGCTAGCTCACATAATGGGTATTAACAGTAGTAATTGCATTTGTTTGGCTGGGCAACTGCTTTGGGGTGGAACAAATTAAAGAAATTAGAACAACAGATGTTGCAGCATATTTGACAGTATTTATGTTTTGAGTCCAAAGAGGGAAAAAAATAAATTAAAAAAAAAACTTGGTAAAGAACTGCTTGTCAAGAGGTCAGATTCTGTTTTTAAAAGCTCAAACCTACACAGGAAGTTCTGTGAATAATGCTTAAGGTGGCGGGAAAGTGTAGCGTGACCCATCCCAAAACAGAACACCTTCCTTTTCCTGCTGTTAAGTGTCCTTGTATCCCTTCTCCAAACTTAGAACCCCCCTTTTTCTTCATTTTGCTCATGCTAAGGCCTCGGGACATCCAAACATGGACAGTGCTGCTGAGATAAGGTGTGGCTGTCTTATATATAGGCAGAGCTCTTCAGGGCCTCTTTGAGGGAGTTATGGGCAAACATCAGTTTATAGACCGCTAGGTAAACATCCACATATTTAGGACTACACAGACCTTCTCATGTTTGCTGCTGCAAAATTTCAGTATGTCTCCTATCTGCTGGGTTAAATTAAATGGGTGGTGCAAATGAGGAAAAAAAAAAAAAAAAACGTCAACGTCGTTACTGTAAGCAGGGAAAAACAAGTAACTGAACAAAACAACATAGAAGATAACAACATAATGGGTTCATCATCAACCTAGCCATTTTACTTTTTGTGGGTTTAAGTGGTTGTTGTGATTTCCAGGATGAAAAAAAAAATGATGTCAGGATGCAAAAAATGGGATCAAATTTTGTATTTCTTCAGAATAAGCTTCACCAATGAATTGTTCACAGTAAGACCAAGAACATGTATTATAAAAATACAACGGGTCAATTTGGATTTTGAGACATGAGGCAAGGAAACCATGGTTTGCCTGACTAAAATTTGGATATGAGCCACACGGAGGGTCTTTTGTGGCTTTCTGAGCGTACTTGGCTGTGTATGCATGTGTTTCAGAGAAGGAAAGTGAGAAATGACCTCAGGGAAGGAGCTTTGTGACCCAGAGATCATTTCTCAATAGGTCCACGTGTTGCCTGTGTGGCCATTATTCCAAACAATGAGACCCAACAGCCAAGCATGGCATAGAGCCAACATGCTGTACTGAAACCTCTCCGTTCTCCCCCTGCTGTTTCCCTCAAACACACACACACACACACACACACACTTACATGTATCATATGCATAAGCGTCGCAATGCCATGAGAGCCCCACACTCTCTTCCTAGTTCTTTGTTCACATTGAACGTCTAACAACCTTGGATACAATCTTGAGCTATGTGAGACAGAACTAAAATTTTCCTTAAATTAAAATTGGAAAATGTTTATACACAAAAAGACACATAATTACTTGGATACTAGTACTGTAGATACAATGACAAAAAAAAAAAATGAAAAAACGATAAGAACAACCTTATCCAGTGCCTCAAAGTAAAACAAAGCTAAGAACGTGCACTTCCATTTTTGGTCATTTCATTCACATCCAGGCTCTTTATGACTGAACCAAAAGGTTTCTTTTTGTTTATCAGAAACCTCATCTGCTTATTTTCCACTGCCTTTTGTGTTTAGCCCAACAGGTGCTGGAGCCTGGTGCTAAATTAAAAAAAAAGCACCTTAGACAAAAAAGGATGATCAAAATGGGTGTTTGCTTTTGGTCAGTGCAGCTGTGTCCCATCATTAAAATTGGGCATTAATGTGCAAGCCTGGATTCATGTCTTTTTTATAGAGATGTATATTTTCAAAGAGATTTGACCAGAACTTTCTGGTTTCAGCCAGTCATATTGCAGAATAGCCGGAGCTTGTGTGAAAGCTGCCAATAAGACAAAGGAAATGTGAGGATTGGCAGCTAAGCAGGTGCAGGGTAATTAGAGGGGCAGCAGCTGCCACCGGTCACAGACATCTTGGCACAATCGCTCTCGTCTTTGCCCCTCCCTTGGTTTTTCCATCTCCTTTTCTTTAAGCTTTCCACTCCAAGCCTGCAGTCAATGTCTGATCCCTCAGAGTGGTTCAGCGAGTCTATTGAGTAATTAGCACTCACTTGTTTGCCAAAATGGAGAATATCTAATGGAAACTGTAAGCAAACCTTTAGGCGTTCTAACGCCTTTTTTGAAGAGTCTGTTGACGAATGGTCAAAGCAGACAGATTAAAGCCAGCTTTATCAGACATCCTGTCATGACTGACAAAGACAATTTTTGTCTCAGCTATATAAAACCTGCATTGACAACTAGGCTCAAGAACTCAGCATCCTGTAGAACGTGTTATGTGCTTCTGCAAGCTGCCATTATTTGATACTCATTGTCTATTTCATTAAACGTACAGTATGGAATTTTTGGCCACCAGGGGTCACTCAATCAAAATAATAACAAAAGACGTACTTTGATGACGTCGGGAAAGAGCGTGGGCTCATGGGAGTTGTTGTTACTGTCAATGACAACCAGCCATCTAGCATCTCCAGCAGAAAACATGTTCACTGACGAGGTAATGTATTGTTATTTGTATTATATTTCTATTCTTGTTACGTTTAGTTATGGCTATTCACTTCATGAAATGCCATTCTAATGAAATTGCCGCCAAGTAACGTTAGCTAATAAAACTGAATGGATGCATACCTGTTTATTAGAATGCAAGCGAGTTCGGCATCTCTTTGTAGATTCAGCTTGTCACGAAGCTCTCTCCATCTTGGAAATGCAACTCCAATATTTACCTTTGTCTTGTTTCTTCTCTTGTCCCAAAACCTTCTTGGGTCATTTATTTCACCCGTTCGTTTGCGCTTCACAGAACGTGCAGGCAAAGCATAATCATGATCCATAACTAACGTAAGTGATTGATTGAGGTATAAATACTAATATAAACAATATAGACATAAAATATAATAATCTCGATCGAGGCTAGCTACTACTTTTTCTTCTTCGTCTGTTCTTTGCTTCTGTTGACTCTGTGTTCACCTTTGTATTTGGCGGTTCCGCCGTGTTCCGCAGGAAGTTAGAGAAACTAGAGAGGTCAAAGGTTATATGACGCCATAGACGGGCGACAAAACGGAAATAAAGAAACGTGCCGTGTCTTCTAAATAAACTATAATTTTCTCCGGATTTGAAAGTTCGTGGAAACTGTCGAGATAATGTAAGTACACAACTAAAAAAAAATATATAACATAGATATAGTGATTTCTGCTATTTTTAAAGCAGAAAAATTACATATTGTGCCTTTAACTGAAATAAAAATGAAAACTAACATGAAATTGAAAAATCTGAATCTGAACTAAAATACATTTTCATGACTCCAAAACAAAAAGAAATTACACAATTTACATTTTTATATACTTTTAAAAAAAATGGAAATAAAACTAAAAACTATAAAAACCCTGTATAAATGTCATACACTGAACAGTGTCTGTTTTGCACATCTGAAGTGTTATTTCACAGTTATCAGTCAGAATCCAGAGCACAGATCCCACTAAAGTATGATCCCATTAAGATCAGCTTAGAAAAAAAAAAACAAAACAAAAAAAAACAAGATAGGAACATTATGAGACAGGGATGGACATCATAGAAATAGATGGATAACATCCATCCAAAAGCATCCTATACATTTTTTGCTAAAAAAAAAAATCTGTCTCATCCCTTGTCAACCAACGTTTCCCTGTCCACTTCTGTTATGTGATTTAGCCAGAGAGAAGCATCATGTCTGTTCAAACTAGATTCTAGGCTTGCGTCATTGCTTCCAGGTCTAGGGCAGTGTGGGACACTGATGCCTGGATTAATCCTATTTACAGCAAGCATGTCTTTACTCCAATGAGCCCGACCTAAGAAACACACTCCAACTAGACCTGCTGTGGTGATGTCATTACCCTCTTCTCTGCCTGATCCAACTGAGTGGGTTCAGCTGTGTGTGCATTTTAACTTTGAATTTAAAGTGGCAGTCCATCCAAAAATGAAAAATTCTATCGTCATTTACTCATGTTGATCCCAAACCTTATGAAAGATGTTTTGATGAATGTCCATGCTGGTTAATTTTAAAATAATGCAGTAGACCTGGTCCTGGAGTACCTCAACAGTTCACATTTTGGATGTTTCTCTCATCTGACACAACCATTACATGTCTTGAAGTCATTACTAACGAGCTGATAAGTTGAATCAGGTGTGGAGTTGGCCATACTCCAGGACCAGGATTGGGAACCACTTGGAAGCTGACCATTAATAATGGATAAACCATGGGTTCTCAACTCTGGCCCTCGAGTTCTACTTTCCTGCAGAGTTTAGCTCCAAACCTAATCAAACACACCTGAACAAGCTAATCGAGGTCTTCAGGATCACTAAAAAGTTACTGGCAGTTATGTTTGATCAAGGTTGGAACAGTGGACCTCGAGGGCCAGAGTGGGGAACCCTGGGATAAACAATTGGATAAGCTGAATGTGAATTAAAAAAAGGGACCTTAAAGGGTTACTCCACCCCAAAATGAAAATGTATTAATTAATCCCTTACCCCCATGTCGTTCTAAACCCGTAAAAGCTTTGTTCGTCTTCAGAACACAATTTGAGATATTTTGGATGAAACCCGGGAGGCTTGTGACTGTCCCATAGACTGCCAAGTAAAATACACTGTCAAGGTCCAGAAAAGTATGAAAAGCATCGTCAGAGTAGTCCATCTGCCATCAGTGATTCAACCTTAACGTTATGAAGCGATGACAGTACATTTTGTACGTGAATAAAACAAAAATAACATCTTTATTCAACAATTTGTCTCCTCTATGTCTGTGTAAGTGATTAATGACTAAATTTTCATTTTGGGGTGGAGTATCCCTTTAAAAGCATTTCATCAGTCCTTAAATCCAATTCTTTTGTGATCAACAATAAAATTTGAGAGCTACAGTATGGCAGAGGGCAAAGATCTTGACAGCAACTGATCATATACTTTTGTTAAATGGAAAACTAGCAGTGTGAACATTCTTCAAAATGCATATCTCTGGAAGAAAGGAAGTCGGTTTGGATTGACATAAAGAAAAGCAAATCATTTTCATTTGTTATTGGGTGAATTAATCTTTAAAGATACTCAAAGGCCAACAGAAAGATGCTAAAAACATTTGTTTTGAAATTTGCAACTAGATTTTTTGGAATATGCTGCTCCTATTTAAATTAAGTCTTCATTATCTCCAGTGACTTTATTTATTTATTTATTTTAACATGTTTAAATTGATCTCCATCCCGTCTTTAAAAATTTTGTATTTGTTTTATGAGTTAGTGCCTTAGGGCCAATCCCTTGTTCTCCTTAGGAGTGTTTAATATTTCACTAATTAGTACAGACTACCACACAAGACACTTTAAAGCTCTTAGAAAATGTTTTTTTTAAAGGAGCAATAAGGAAAATTTAGTTCTTATGTTGGGACACTGATTTGCAGTTCAGAGCACCTCATGTGGCAGGCAGATTTTCTGTGTGCAAATCTATCTCAGCTAGATCTTAAAGTCATTCGAGAGCCGATGATGGGATTCAGAGTGCTGACAAACAGAAAATGTATCTATCCAAATTCCAAAATATCAAAATCAGACAATGTGATCATAAGCAGAAGGAGCGAAAAAGAGAGACCAGACTTTACAAACAGAACCTATGCGTTTACATTATTGTAATAGATAACATGAAAGGACAATGAACATTACTTTTAGAGTATTTATATGTTCATTTCTACTTATACCAATACATATACACTTACAAGATATACATTTATAAATGTTTTAAATTAACATAAAGAGAATTATATTGAGTTATATTATATAATAATATATTAACATTAACATGTATATTTTAACAGTTAACATATATTAACCTAACTGCAAAGCATTACCAGTGGAGGTCTACAGCATCTGTTTTGATAAAGGCATTTAAGCTCAAACTTGCTCAAGACCTCACAAAAATAGGTTTAAGAAAGTTTTAGCAGCCTTACTCAGTCTGCACCCATGTGCAATCTATTGTAGTCCAATGTATTTCACTTAACCTTTTTTCATACCCTAGCTATACTATGCAAGAATTTCAATGCTTTAGTGATAAGTGTAATCCTAATTCTTATCCTTTGTTGACTCTTATTCTGAAAGATAGAAAGAAAAACAGTTGTGCCACAGATATTGCTTCATTCTGTTTGCACAGTAGCCTTGCATATTATTAAGCAATAAGTCATTTGCTGACCTGTTAGCCTTGTATTTTAGGGATTGATCTCTAAGCAAACCATCTTGCGTCCTTCATCCTGATGGAAATGAGTTACATCCTCATAGAACTAAATATAGATGGTCAGAGATGGTTTTTCTCTTTCACTGTTGTTTGCAGAGCCACTCACACATACTGTATTGGGTCTGAGAGGGTTTATCTGAGATGAGAGCTAATCAGCAGTCTCTGTGGGCCATTGTCAATAAATGGACAATTTTCACACATCACACTTCTTGACCTCCACCTTTTTTTATCCTCTAGTCGTTTCCTTGTGTTTAACCATCTCTTTCTCTCCCTTTCAAGCCAACACTGCTGTGAGGATGCTAATGCAAAGCATTGTATAGATTACTTTATTCACAATAAACTTTGTAAACAAATATTGAACAAGGTAGATATCAAAATATTAAAATACCCATCCAGCCATTCTTCAAACCTCTTATCATCTCTAGAGTCACAGGAGAGCTGGAGCCTATTATTTAAATACGTAAATTATTTTATATGGTTAGAAAACAGTCCCAACTTTTTTTTTTTTCTGATGCTGATGTATAAGCTATACTTACAAACTCAATTTTACTGATTAGGTAGGTTAAATAATGTTCTCCCTATCAAAGGTGGGCTCTTACAATGAATGGCTAATTTTAACAAGCTAATTAGCCATGGTGGCCACTTTAAGCGCTAATATTTTTGTCTGGGGTCTGACTGTCTTCTAATGCACAGATGAGGTCTAAATACAGGGTACACTTTAGCGGGGCTATCAGTTACAAAAGGAGGAACGACAGTCTTCAGCTGGTTTGAGTGCTGAGCTACGATAAACTAAGTTAGCCTACCTCTAAACTACTGTAATATGCTATTTTAGGCTACTAAGAGTGGGGAATTAAATTCGGTGTACACTAAACACTGCTAGCACAGCATTTCATTCATATTTTGCACTATTTTTGGCAAACAGGCGAGAAGCAGTGGGTGTGTTGTGCTTATAGTACTATGCTAGCCTACTATTACATTACTATAAAGTTCTATTCCTGGCAGCCAATGAGTAACTGGTATAAATGGTAAAGAATGTAAAGAGACACTCCCTGGCAGCCATTTTGGAAACAACTTTAGCTCTTATGTAAAATACTAGTGTTACATGTACATTAGCTGTCTTGAACTCACTTTTATTGAATGCTTACTGTACTGATCCAGAGTTGTGACAGTAACTATTTTTGAATTTGTTTTTTATGTTTGTTAAATAAATAGACTCTGTAGCATGCATGTTTTTGGTAAAAAATAAAAAAATAAATAATAATAATAATAAAAAGCGATCATAAAAAAAGAGCAAACCAGCCTAAAGTGATCTAGCTGGTCTCCCAGCATGGTCAAGCTGGTGTTCACCTGGTCTTCCAGGCTGGCCAGTTGACAAATGCATAAACCCTCTAAAACAGTTGAGCCAGGGCCCACTAGGGGGCCTCAGCAAACTTTTTTTTTTTCAGTATGATAGACAGTGAAATCTATAGGGCTGATTAACTGCCCAATAGTTGTCGATTATCTAGAATCAACCATTGAATAAAATCATATCATACAAGCAGCTAATCTGACAACTGGTAGCTAACTGCGTATCCCACTTCTGTCCTACAGACAGTGAAGTCGTCCCTCCAGACCTTCTCCGCCCACGATCCTTCACCACAGTACGTGGATCCACCTCATTACGACGTGAAGCAGACACCTCCCGCCTGTCTGTCAGTCTTTGCGATCTTAACCTGCAACAAGATGATGCCAGGCTTCGACTCCCTCCCGCCCCCGTCGCCTGTCCCATTCCTCAAAATTCCATGAACTCCCAGCAGTCATCACTGCTTCCTCACACCTTGGAATGTGACCTACGTTTCCACCAGCTACGAGGTGCCCACATTAAAACCCTAAACGAACAGACTGTGGCCCGATCCGAACACAACCGTGAAGAGCGCACGCTGGTCTTCACAGATCGCCCACTACGAATTGGTGAAACCATCTTCATCAAAGTCCTTAAGTCCAGCCCTGCTCGATCTGGGTCTCTCTCATACGGTGTGACATCCTGTGACCCAGCAGTGCTTCGCCCTAGCGACCTCCCTTACAATCCAGAAGCACTGGTTGACCGTAAGGAATTCTGGGCGGTGTGCAGGGTGCCTACTGCTTTGCAGAGTGGCGATATCCTGGGTTTCCTGGTCACACAGGAAGGGGAAGTCATTCTGAGTCATAATGGTAACAATGTGGGGATGCAGGTGTGTGTGGACAACTCACGACCACTCTGGATGTTCTTTGGACTGCATGGTGCTGTTACGCAGTTGAGGATTCTAGGTAAGCAAGCCAAATCTGCATCATATTATCTAGGTGTATTAGTCCAGCTTTCAAAAAATAAACTTAAGGTGCTTTCACACAGGCAAAACAGGGCACAGTTCATATTAAAAATTGGTAATGTGAAAGAGGACCCGGGATCACACAAGGGTACAGAACCCAAGACCACCTGTAGGACATGGTCTGAGTTTGGTTGCACTGGAACTGTGGCACTATTTGCATGAATGTTAGAGCAACTCGAACTTGGTGTGCACTTGTTCAAGATAAATGTTAAAATAATAATTAAGACATTTTTTATACAATTTAAGATTAAAAAAAAAAAAAAAAAAAAAACTGTGCTGTTGCTATTATTGGTAACAACAGATTAATTTCAAAACTTGAATTTTGTTGACAACAAAAATACAGTCACACTCCAGTAACCTTTCAGAACAGCAGACAGTGCTCTGGGTGCTCTGGACCCACACACCTGTGACTAACACATCCTAAAGTTTGAACTAAACAAAGGACATGCAGAGGAAAACATATACAGCTAAAAACAGGAAGTATTACAGGAGTTTGTGTGGGAGGACTGTGACCTCTCTTAGCTTTGTATGCACTCTCCAAGATGTCTGTGTTGCTGGAAGCACATTCCCCTCCCTCCACCAATGCGCTCTCCCCATCTCATTAGCATGCGGTGAAGGAAAGGAAATGAGAAAGTGAAGAGGAGAGTGGGCGATTCACACTTCATTTGAGAACATTCATTTGAGAACCTTTCTCTCGTTTACATCTTTTTTCTATATTTCTCATACCTATTTCCCCTCTTAGCATAATGTTTTTGTTCTTTCAAGATTCAAGGTTCAAAACATCACTGTAATAACAATTTACTTGTTAGAAAATGGTCTCATTGTGCTCATCCAACAGTAACGGCAGAGGTAATATACAATGAAGTAATGAAAAATGAGGACGCCTGAAAGAAATACCAGAGCTTGCAAGACTGCAAAAGAATAAAGTTTTATGTAAGCTTAGGTTTTAGACTTTGGTTCTGGGTAAATTAAGAGAATAAATATAACAATATTAATCAATGTATTATTACTAATCTGTTAGTAGATAACCTTTTTGATACACAAAATATCACCAATTAGCAATAATAACTTGCAAAAGAGAGAGAGAGAGAGAGAGAGAGAGAGAGAGAGAGAGAGAGAGAGAGAGACACGGTATTATGGTACTAGAGATATGAATGTTGTAACCGTGTTTCCATGTGTTGCCATAGACAGTGGTTATTATACAATCATGCTAAATGCCATAATTGATCAGGAGAATCAAGTATTCCAGAGAGCTATGTAATAAAGACAGCCTCCAGAAAGACCAATCATGATTCAGAATGCAAAAAAATCCTAGGAAGAAGACTGAATGGCAATTCAGTATGCAAATATTGACTGTTAGTATGCATATAGTGACTGTTGGTTAGATTTCACCACCCTGCAAACACTTTAATTGAATCTAGTGGTAATAAATGAAATGCACAAACGCATGCATATAATAGACAATTACTTCTTTCTGGAGAAAGTCGAGAAAGACGTTTATTGCAGGTGTCTGCTAGTTACAGTAATTGATCACTCAACATATGTTTTTCCCCATGATGTCAGTAAGAGCTCAAATGGTAACAGAGACTATATATGATTGGTTTAAAGAGAGACAGGAAAAGTCACACTTGTCAACAGAAAAACAGAAACACACCTGCTTTCATCACTGATAATAACAGGAAATGTTTCTTGAACAACAAATTACCATATTATAATCATGTGACACTGAAGACTGGAGTAATGACTGCTAGAAATTAAGCTTTGCCATAGCAGGAATAATTTACATTTTAAAAAATATTAAAACAGGAAATAGATTCTTTAAATTGTAATTTCACAATATTAATGTTCTGTTTTTAGTGTATTTTTGACCAAATAAATGCCCTTGTGAGCATACGAGACTTTTGAACAACAGTGTATACTGTACATATGAAATATACTTGTTCTGAAATCAGTTTAAATGTTCACCTGTTCAATCAGTGTTAATAAGTGAAACTGAATAAAAGTGACATTTACTTTACCAAATCAATACTGAATGCAGAGCACTGCGCCAGTAATTTCAGTTTGAGACCCCTAATGTAGGGCATATGTGAGTACATATGCAGCTCACACCTTTACTTAAGCATAAAACAGCAGTATTTGACAGATTAACTATGTGACTGTTTATACCATGCAAGCTGGTTTAGTCAGTACCCCTTTGGAATTCAAAATACAGAAAAGCCTTTCTGCCATGTTGGCACATAGTGCTCATTTTACGCATGACAGAAGGCTTTAGAGAGGCCTGACTTTCTCCATTTCCTCTATGGGTGGAGGTTAGAGAGACTCAGCTGTTCTTGTGTCCCTGTTAATCTAGTAGAGATGCTCTTGAAGAGGCATGGCCCTTGTGATCTAGGGCCAGCTGATGAGGCCTAGAGAAGGGGATTTATGATATGTCTATGTGTGGAATGACAAGAAGGTGGAATGGCATGTCAGACTCACAAAGGATCATGCTCAGTGGACTCCACCCCATATATAACCCCTCACCCCATCTCCGTCTTAATAAAGGATCTCGCTGTAGGACTAACATACTGTATACAAACATGTGAGCAAAAAACACATACATATAAATCATACCACTGACGGACCTAAAACAAGACCTTGGGGAATCTCACTGACTCCCATCTAATATTGTCATAGACCTCAGTAAATGCGCACTACACACATAGTAACCTGAGGATCATGTATTCATGGGGTTTAGGTCAGCTTAGTTTCAGTTCAGCCAATTCTCCCTCTCATATACACACATATATATCAGAAGATCCAATATATTAGAAATAAGATCACTTTAATTTAATTCAGTCGCAACTCTACAGACTACATTAAAAGCCCCAGAATAAGGGGTGGAAACTGTTAGGAAATTAATTAGTCTGGTTCCGATTCGGATTCCAATTAATGATGATTCCAACAAATGATTCCATTAACAATTTTGTTAGAACTTAAACAGATCCCCGCCCCTTCAATAATTGGTTACATACACCATATTTAATCATGTATTGTAACAAAACAATCCATAGCAACATTTTTTTCTTTTATATTAAATTACTGTTAAGTACAAATCTGAATATGTATTTTTCACTACATGTTGCTATATGAGCAACCAATCCGTAAATAGGCTGAATTTATTTGCAGTTCAGTGAATAAATCAATAAATGCTCCAAATGGTGATCTCTCACTAAGCAAATTGCTGTTCTATTTTATTTAAGCTGTATAGATTAGGTCTATTAGTTAAATCGCAAGGTGGCTTTCTCGTTTGGTTGCCTGAGTCAGCATGGTCTTTAAAGGTGTCAGATTCAGATTCCATCCTAAGCTCCTGCAGCCAGAACTATGTACCTAGAATAGTGAAACAAGTAGCCCCATAACATTCACAAATGCAGCACCTGTGCCATTATACACTATATATTATATAGTTCTGCTGAGAGGGTGACAAAGTTACAATAACAGCTTTTTTGAAGTTTCTAATATAGGCTACAGCTCCTTGAATGATCATTTTAAAATGCTTAATGTTCACTAAACATCTGATATATATTACACAAAACATGCTAAACTTTTTACAGCAATATCTGATTTGATTGGTTTTACACAATACCTGACTCAGTCAGCACAGTTCTACAGGCCAGAAGTCATGTTTAAATGTACAGGGGTGCACTAGAATGGTTATGCCATAACAATCATAGTCAAAAGTTTGGCCCTGCGAACCAATTACATATAGTTATTTAACATTATTTATAACTAATTAAACTGAATGAATCACATTAAAAATGTCACCTGTTTATATACTTTGTGTATTTTCAGGCTCCACTTTCTTGGGTGATGCTCATGACCCATCCAGCCCTGGCTCACCCTCTGCCTCGCCCCTTTCACCATCAGGCCTGTGCAATGGAAGTCCAGATCCCAGTCTAAATGAACGTGTCTGTTCTACTGCCTTCTGCAGCTCCACTGAAGGTCTATATGTCTTTCCATACATGTATTGTATTTTAGGATTTCCTGGAAAAACAAATGTGCACATTTTTTATTTTAAATAGTATTTGTCATTTATGATCATGAAATTAAGATAATTTTAAGATTTTATTATAAAGATGGCACTGTATTTTGGTGTTTTTTTTTCTCACAGAAAGCTTTTTTATGGCTTTAGAAGACTTGGATTATTGTGCACAATTCATATAGACCATTTTTGTGGCACTGCTGCATCCTTTGTTGCCTTAAAGCCTTATAGGATCTTCTTGCCTGGAGTAACTGCTATAATTATAAATTAGTAAAAGGTAATCTTTTTTTTCTGTCATTCTCTGTCACAGGAACAACACCCAACTCACCCGTCAGTCTCCCTAAATCCCCCACTTTCCCATCTGCCTCAGGCTCATGGCCGGACGAGTGTTCTATCTGCTATGAAAACACAGTGGACACCGTCATCTACGCCTGCGGTCACATGTGTCTCTGCTACACCTGCGGTCTCCGCCTCAAAAAAATGGCCAACGCTAGCTGTCCTATCTGTAGGAGAGCTATCAAAGACATTATTAAGACCTACCGGAGCACTTAGGGGAGGGCCCTCACTCCCCAAACCCCAAGTCTCAAAAGGGCCATTAAGGATATCTAATAGATCTCTGTTTCAAGAGAGGGTTGGTGTCACAGTTCAGGGACTTGCTCTGGCACTGCATTGGTCTCTGTTCCCATGGCGATGACTTTTGAACCCTTGAACCTTCAAGGCTCAGGCATCCATTCACAAAGGTCTTTTGTATTTCATGCTCAAGTCTCTGTTGCTATAGTAACCAGTGATGTTGCTGCTTTTTAGAAGCATTTGGCTTTTCAACTGACATAACAAAAAAATCATAGACAGTATCTCATCTAATTCAGGACATTTCAGGTGACACAGGAGATAATCAAAGTTGCACATCTCCCATTTTTCTACCTTCTCTGTGAGCCATAATAGACTGCATAATAGACTCTCATTTATAGCACAGCTGCATATCCTTTAAAGCTGGATTCATAATAAATAGGGGGTGTTACAGTCTGTTTTTTTTTCCCTTCTGCTGTCCTCTCTAGTCAAACCAGGCACTTTCACCATCGAAATTCATACAAAAACATCTCAGTTTCACAATTTTTGTCTGTGCTTGGCTGAGACAGAAATACAGATAATAAGGAACAGTGCTTTTCATACCTCACTATTTCATATGAATTGTGTAACTGACAGCTTGCCTTTATTACATGCTCTAAAGTGAGTTCATATGGAGGTCTTTGTGCATTGATGACTATTTGATCATGTGTTTTGTAATGTAATATGAAGCTTTGGCAGGTAGCAGGTGAACTCAGCAAATGGTCCGCTATAATTTCGCTTATGCGTGCATTCTAAAAGCAGGACATTGTGGGGTATTAAAGAGATATAATGTGTTAAAACAATCCACAGGAATGATTAACCGATGTGTCAAGTGGCAGATATACACATATAGTTATATAACAACTCATTTAAAGAACATTAATATTGGATATCTTAATTGATCCAACGGTGCCGAGTAATGTTATCGTCACAGAGAAGTGCGGTTAAATAGAGCACCTCATCTCACAGACCTAAAACATATTGGCCCAATCAAACCTTGATTTACTGTGAACTTGTTCTTGACTGTCGAATGGAACACGCACACTCTGGGTTTTATGTGAAAGCAATTGCAATGTTGCCATGGAGAGCAAAATCTAGGAAGAAGGAAAACAGCCTTGAGGCATTAACCAATGAAAGAGTCATTTGTGCTGAGAGGATATTTGATTTGCCCATTTAATCCATATTTCTCCCCACCCCCTACCGCTGACAGTTTCTGTAGGCCAATAATGGTGTGTATGGGGATAAAAGTGAGTCCAGGCTGCTGATGAAACAGCAAATTGATTAAAATGGAATATGTTCGGAAAAAAGGCTGGTTCGGTGTTCCTGCTGGTGCTGAGAAAGAAAAAAGCAGGGTCAAAAAGATTATCAATTTCTTTTTGACTCAACACCCCCCCCCCCACACACACATACAAGTAAAATTCATGTTAAAAGTAGCATTTGACAGCAGATGTCTCTTTTGGAGCTTTACAAACTGCGTCCAAACAGCTTCTCAAATTTATTTAAGGACAATTAAGGTATAGAAAGTCCTGTTGCTGTAAAACATAGTTGATTTGATGTTCTAGGAGACAGGACCATTGAGAGGTGAACTACATCTCTTATCTCACTGAGAGATTGATAAAGTTAATACAGTTTTATATTGTAAAGGTGAAATGCATAAATGAATGTCACAAAGGCTGCCAAGAATATGTCTGTCATATTTCACCTCAAAAATAAATAAAAAAATAAAATAAAAAATTAAGAAAAAATCAATTTTGTTTTGCATTTTGTTTTCAAAACAATTAAACATTTAATATTTGCATTGACATTATTCATGACAATTAAGCAAATATTCCCTACAAATAAAAAACAAATAAAAAATGTCCTTTGAGATGCATAGTCTGCATACTGAAAAATAATAATGATAAAAATAATAATGGTATATAGTCAAAATTGTGTTTAGAGTAGTATGCATATATAGTACCTTTAATTTAAGTTGATTTAAAAATAAATAAATAATATTCAGGTCAGCGAACAGCAGGAGCAGGTTTGATTTTTGGTTCTAGATCCCCTACAAATGTCACTTGAATATCCCACACAATCTATGATCCACATCAACAGCTGGAAAAGTCTCAGTTTTATAAAAATCCAAAACACATTTTACAATTTATGGGATAAGCAAAAGAGGACATGATTATGTGCATTTGTGTGTGCGTGTGGATGTTAAAGCGGCTCAAGAGCAATTTCAGTGAACTACAATGGACTGCAGGCTAGTATTGTTCATTATTAGTCAGTTAGCTTGTGTAAAGCAATCATGAAGACTGGCGCTTAAATTCATGCTGCTATTAGTATTAGCCAGCTCTCCTTCAGGCAATGCTAACGCCGTGTCGAGAAAATGTCCTGTCACTCTTGACAGGAAATTCAGTTCAGAGATTTACTCTGTTGTTTGGAGTGGTGATTCAATTTTGAATGTTAATTTATGTTAATTAGAAGAACCTATTAGAATAGCTGAGGTGTCACTATAGCTTTGTTTTTATTATAATTTTTTTACCTCTTTTTTTTTTTTTTTTTTTTTTTTATTATTATTATTGAATCGAAAATTATGATTGTACAGTTTGCTTGTCAGTCCTCTTTGGTTTATACGGAAGTGTATTTCTTGAATTTTGTGCTGGTTTTCTTGTACCCAACAAGCTGAACTGAGCAGTACACCCATCAGGGGCTTCACAGTAAACAATCAGAACCAGCTTTTGTCGGGAACAAGATAAACTAAAGATTATGAACTCTCCCTTTGATATCAGATGTTTTATGTTTGGCAACATATTTTGTTCTGAGGTGTATATTTATGGTTGTTCTACCGAACTGAGCTTGCTAAAAGTTCATACAGTTCTGGAAATGTCCTTAAGGCCCAATATTTGTGTTTAGAGCTTTCATTAAGATTTTTGGTAGACAAATTGACCCAAGTTTTTCCATGAAAAAACTCTTTGCACTTTTTTTGTACATTTCAGTCACTTTAAAAGATCATAAATATTCCCCCAAATTATTATTATTATTTTTCCACCCAGTTTTGTAATATATGATTTTTGCACAGTTTAGGGTGTAATATAAGGGCAATCATTGTGTTTCTGTCCTTAACGACATGCCACAGTTGGATTCACTTTTGATTGTTGTCGACCCTGTAATGTACTTTATTTATGTACCGCATGTAGAGTACAATGTGTGAATCGGATGTCATTTACCTTATTTAGATTTCCTGTTTTGGAATTATTTTGAATCAAAGCTCTAGATATAATGAAAACAGCCATATTCACACACTGGCCAATAATTTTGTTTGTTTCAGGAAAAAAAATTTTTTTTTGATGTTTTGTGAAGTAACCACAAATGGGATCAGGGATTGCATAAATTATCACCCCAACCTTAAATAATTTCAATTTCAATGTTGATAAAATCTGAATATTTTTTCAACTGTGGTAAAAACATAAGCTTTTGTATCTTATTATATATACATGTTTCAAAAAATGATTGGAATTGGTTTTCTTCATTCTTGTAATTGTTGTTTCCAGTGTGTTTCGTTCACTCATTACCCATTGGTGAACAGTGGGACCAATGTAATATTGAATCAAAAAGGTATGATTCCTCATTCCCAGGGTTCATTCAAGGGCTGTTAATTGAATCATTGATTCATAGAGTCCATGAGGTCAGTAGTGATTTAGTCACAAGTAATGTCTCAGCTTATTGTGGCATTCAGTTTTTCACTCAAACCCATGTTTTCTTCTTGTCTGTGATCAGTTTATAAAGCTTTGTTATGTCTGAGTCAAATATGACTGCATCAATAAACTTTGCAGATGCATTTCAGCAAATGGTGTCTACTGTGCCCTCTTTGTTCAAATTTAAATATTTATGAAATTTGTAATTAACTGTTCTTCAAGTGCATTTCATTTTACACCTCTATAATGCAATTGCCACAATTTAAAACAGTGAGAAATGCTTGAACTGAACCTCCTATAAAGTGATCACTAATTCTGGATCTGACCAAGAACCAATTCAAAATTAAGTTTGAAAATATACAGTATGAACCATGATGGCAACCTGACCCTGAACCAGAAAATTAAGGTGGACTGTAACAGGAGCACTTGACATGCCTGAGATCAGAGGTGTGCAGATGAAGGCTGAAAGGTGTCTTTGATGCTGTGCTCTAGAGCTGAGAGAAGGAGGATGAAGATCTCCCTTCATAGTTAGTGGTACATGTTTCTGAGACCAACCAGAGCGACAACCCACTGTGAACACACGAATTCCATCCAGATTTAGTCATTTGAGAAGTGTGGTTCAAGCCTGTTTAAGGCTGCCCTCTAGTGGACAAAATTACTTTCTCATGCTCTATTTTTTCTAATCAACCATATCCCTCATGTGACGGTTATGACAGCGTTCTCAAACAGTTAGAAATGACTGACTTCATTCTTCACATATTACAACTCAGCCTTAAAAGCTGCACAGAACATTTTTTATATTCTATTATGGCACTGTAGTCAGTTTTGCTGACAGTCAGCGTACAGCTTTATCTCTAAAGCTTGTTCATATTCATCTAACATTTGCACACTGGTCAAATACTTATCCATGTTTAAAGAAATAAATACCTGAAATAAAAAAATAATAATAATAATTTTGCTCACCCTCGAGTCGATGATTTTCAGAATATCCCTTTTAAAACAAAGTATTTTTGTGTAGTGAGTAAATATAAGAGTTGTTACACACTGGAAATATTTCTTCCGTTGATCACGCTGTCAAATTTTCTTCCCGCCCGAGTATATTCAAATATGGCGCTGGCGCGTCGAGAACCAATGGGGTTTGAGGTCTTACGTCAAACAGCATGCACATTTCTTGCTTTAATTGAACCTATGACCTTGGCATCGAGTGGTGTAGGGATTATGTATTTTTGTAGGCCAAAACACTGAAATGAGTTAGTGTTGTAGCACTTCCGGTTCTGTCCTGAAATCTTTTTTTTTTTTTATTGTTTTTTCATTAAATGCCTGACATCAAGCTCAGATATTTTCATTCATATTTATTCTACAATATAAAATACACCAGTAATACCCCATTATATGTGTTTTTAAAGCTTTTACTTGTCTTGAAAAAGGCAAGTGGCTAAATGTGACTCAAGAGGTTGTCGATATTAAACATCGTCAAACAGGAAAACTTGTTAACTTGCTAGTCCACTTTCACAGTTTATAATTGCTCTCTTGAAAACTACTTTAATTCAAACTTTCATGGGAAATGTTTTTTTTATTTATTTTTTTATTTTTTATTAAACACTGAAAGAGTTGTTGGAAGCTGATGGTAATGTTGAAGTCATACGACCATGGTGTAGCTCGTTAGCATGTGTTTACCTTTTTACTTCTGGCAATTTTTAGGCTTCAGGATTTATGGCTGTGTTCATTTGTGAAGATTATCTAAAAATATTTTTTTCTTCATGACAGAGCTTATTTTCAGAATCGGTCCAAGGCTGGTCTAAGAGTACATCACCACTGTATTGCTCTATTGCACATATTCATCCATCAATACATATATTCAATAAATTTTTCCACTCAGGTTGTTGTAGTCAACTGGGCACTACACGCATACACAGGCAAAGTAGCCTATACAAATTTACTGCAGCAATAGTAAGGGTTATGTTAGCATGCTAGCCAAGCATTAACTTTTAGACAGTAATAACCTACAGTATGCTACACTATTGTCACATTACCTCATCACATACAGTGCCACTTGAAAGTTTGCGAACCCCTTGCAGAATCTGTGAAAATGTAATTTTAACAAAATTAGAGAGATTATACAAAAAGTATGTAATTTTTTATTTAGTACTGTCCTGAGTAAGATATTTTACATCAAAGATGTTTACATTTAGTCCACAAGACAAAAAAAAAAAAAAAAAAAAAAAAAAAATTATTGAAATAACCCCAGTCAAAAGTTTGTGAACCCTTGGTTCTTAATACTGTGTGTGGTTACCTGGATGATCCACGACTGTTTTTTTGTTTTGTTTTGTGATGGTTGTTCATGAGTCCCTTGTTTGTTCTGAACATTTAAACTGGGCTCTGTTCTTCAGAAAAACCTCCATGTCCAGTGGAATCTTCAGTTTTCTAGCATCTTTTGCATATTTAAACCCTTTCCAGCAGTGACTGTATGATTTTGAGATCCATTGAGGGACAATTGAGGGGCTCAAACACAACTATTAAAAAAAGGTTCAAACTTTCACTGATGATCCAGAAGGAAACACAATGCATTATTAAGAGCCGGGGGTGAAAACTTTTGAACAGGATGGAGATGTCCAAATTTTTCTTATTTTGTAGAAATATAATATTTTTCCATTAAGTACTGCCCTTCGGAAGCAACAGAAGATACTTAGCATGTTTCACAGGAAAACAAATTTAGTACAATTTACCTTGATCTTCAAATTCTCAGCCCCCGGCTCTTAATGCATCGAATGAGGTTATTTTAATAATATCAGCTATTTTTTTTATTTTTTTTATTTTTGTGGACTAAATGTAAACATCTTTGATGTAAAATATCTAACTCAGGACAGTACTAATAAAAAATAACATGCATTTTTTATGATCTCTCTAATTTTGTTAAAATTACTCACATTTACTCAGATTCTGCAAGGGGTTCACAAACTTTCAAGTGGCACTGTACGTCTAGCTATCATCTTAGAAATTAATATTTGATATTTTTTTTATCTGATACTTTTTTTTATTTGATAGTTTTATCCAAACATCTTTGCAGTCCAAAGTCAAAACAAGGATACAATCACTGTAACTACTTCCAGTTCATACTGGAAATGAAAGGCCGAGCGTTGTGGCACTGCATTGTGGGATATATTGCACTCCACAGTGTGTTATACACAATTTTGCAAATGTCATTTAGCTAATCCATGCCGTGCAAACAGAAAATGTACATGTTGCATACTGCAAAAATAGTAAGAGTTGTATGTTAGTATGCTGTTTCAGAAATACATGATGATTATCTATTTATGTATGTATGTATTTAGAATTGCTCCATTGTGTTCAACTGAAAAAGACAAATGGCATGTTGGATTTAGAGACATGATCCCTAAATCCTTGACTGTCTAACACAGGGGTAGGAAACGTCGGTCCTGGAGTGCCGATGTTCTGCAGAGTTTAGCTCTAACCCTAATCAAACACACCTGAACAAGCTACTGTAATTAAGGTCGTCAGGATTACTAAGGCTACAGGCAGGTGAGGTTTTTTTCAGGGTTGGAGCTAAACTCTGCAGGACATCAGCACTCCAGGACCGACATTGACTACCCATGGTCTAACACCTGACTCCTAAAATCTCTGCATATAAATCTATGAAAGATGAATGTTCTCTGCTAAATGTAGACCAAAGCATTACAGTGAGAAATAAGAACAAGGAGGATACATTTTATTGTGTTTTCCTTTAGGACAATGCAAGATACAATGTAAACATAAAAAGGTACAAAAACAATATGTAAAGTAAAAAAAACACAAAACAAAAATGCTCAAAATGAAAAGCTGAAGCTGTAGACCTATAGCTGAAGTTGCAGACAAAATGTAGATTTGGCTGAGCGCTGAATAATATTGTTGCAAGGCCTTTTCTCAATATGTCCAAGAGCGCACTTTTTAATATTTCTTATGACAAGAGGGGTTTAAACATTCCTTACATCCAATGGTCTGTAACAGAAAAACATTGTGGCATATAAATGTAGGCATCTTCACTTCCTGTCTGAGAATTCAATTTTGCTTGACAAATCACTTGTGGAGTACATTGATTTAAAAGTATTTTTTGAAATAATAATGAAGAGTTCAAAGGCTGTTCACGTGCTGTTTTTTGGGACTGTTAATTAAGTGGAGAAGAATGGTAATTAGTGCAGACAGCCAAGCAGAGACAGGGACAGAAAACAGCAAGAGATTAGACCGCCACAGCATGTTCCCTTTCTGCCCTTGTTCGCATCAAAGTGAACACATAAACAAACCCTGCCACCTCACACCAAACACTGATGCATCTGATCAAAAATGCAAATGAACACAGAAAAAGATAAATAAAACCTACCAAACTCCTTTCAAGCACTTCATACATCACAGCGAGCACACATACAACTCTCTCCACCATGATCCATGCCTAAAACAGGCCTACATACTTTCACAGATACACATGTGTTGGTTTGTGTTTTTAATATGTATGAACTCAATATTAAAGGTTTCTAAACAATAGTAACTAGTCTTATATTGTGTTAGTTTGACGAAATCGCCTACTGGAATCATTTGCAGATATGGAATTACGGTTGCAGACACACTGGCATTGCTCTTGAATATTCACGGACCGTCTTTAACCATTTCAGTATGGTGAATGGCTTACATATAGCTGCCCATAAAAACAGCTGCTAATAGGGCATCTACCTATACCTATGAGCACAACTACAAAAGAACAATATCCATGACTTTTCCAGGTTTTCCAAGCCCTGTAAATGACATCCGACACAATCAAACATGTACATTCTTTCAACTTTTGTTGTACACCAACACGACATGTAGACACTTCAGTAAATCAAGCCATTCGCTGACGCAGGAAGCTCAAATGATTCCTATTGATGATGTTAAGACATCTCGACATGCTGTGAGCCATTAGAGGGATTATCGGCATCTGATCCGAGTTTTGAGAAACAATGGCCTTTGGAGACAAGGCTGCTCGCTTGAATTCAGTTGCAGCCAGTTTTCCAATGGAAATAACAAGTGTGTTTCTAGAACACTGCACCTCACTAGTGCTATTATGACAATGCAGTGCTACTGTGACATCATAATGAGCTGCTGCTAGCGGAAAGCTTCTCTGAAGTGCTGATTATCGTAAAAAGCCTTGCTTTTCTTTCCACAGGGAACACTTCTTTTAGCCCATTAGAGGAGTTTTATCATGTCTAGCTTTACCTGACTGGATACCCTTCTATTCAAACATCATAAACAAACATTCCCTCTATTCACCTTCTCTTTCCACCATTTAAAAACTCCTGTTCACAAACCATTGCAGAATACACCAAACAAACAAGAAAAATACACCCACAATCTTTTTTTGTAAAGTAACATTCTTCTATTCCAATTCAGGAGCTTAAGGGATGTTCCAGGTTCAATACTAAGTGTTGTATACTTTGAAAACCAATCTGAAAACTAACTATAATAATTACATTTTTGTACAATCTGGTTACATCCCATTGACGGTTATGTTTAAGGGTGGATCATCGTGCTTTTGTTCTCTAAAATTTGTACATTTCAGTATGAATCACATTGTATGAATTCATGAAGGTGGACCTTTGTGCTAACTTATTTTTCTTACAATTGTACGTTTCGGTACAAATCATACAAATTCATGGATCTTCAAATTGATGGTGAAACTTAATGCTTTTTTTCTTTCTAAAAAAACACATGTTTCTGCCCTAATGACATTCATATAAAATCACTATACCTCATAAAATACTTACATTTTCTCAACAGACTGGGTTGGTTGAAATTATTTTCAACACTATGTCACAGAACCTGGGACATTCCTGTAAATATATCCAATACATTCTCAAAAAAAATCTTAATATCTTAATGTGCTCATACAAAAGGTAAACAGAAAAGAAAACACAGCATTAAGCAAGAAACTTCAGTAAACCTACACATGAGAGGGCCTGTTAAATAAGGAAAGGTGAAGGCATTTCAACTCTCATAAAAAGCTACTCTTGACCAGAAATTCAAAGACAGTCACCCATAACCCTCCTCATTTTCAACCAAAGTGAAATTCTCCACTCTTATGTTCAAACTCTCAGTAAAAGCATTTCAATTCAAAGGCGTTGTAAGCTCAGATAATGACTTCAGACAGGAAGAGAAGCAAATATATGCAGTCCATGTTATTTTAAGGTGTGAAAAGTTAAACCTGGATTTTCAGAATAGACTAAATCCGACATTATGTAAGTCGATTGGGATTTAGGATAAAGCTTGCAATGGTGACAGTGGAATGTAGGGAGCGGATGTGGAGAAGTTGGCAGTGTGGTGCGGCGCTCATATAGCTGCTGATGGATTTGCCCCACAATCTCAAATTTGTGATTTGACAGGCTGAACTGACAAATGCCTCAGAGAATTAGATATATCCATGCTTCCCTATTATTTCCATACTGATTCACCATGGGCTTGTGAGGTCACTATACCCCTTAAAGCAAGATACAGTACAGTAGGTAAAAAGTATGAATGCAGAAATCGAGTCATGGTTGGCCGGTAGACTGAAGGTATCCATCTATCAGGGCATTTTAACATTCAGCATAACATATTTGAACACACATTGACATATTTTGAATAGGAGGATTAAAAAAAAAAAAAAGAAAAAAAGAAAAAAGAAAACTATGGTACAAAACCAGGCATTATTTGAAATAAAACTGTCAGAATTATAAGTAAAAAAAATATGTTTTCTTTAATACAATAGTTCTTAACTGGTGAGATGCCTGTTTTTGTATTGCACATTTCCTCATTCCATCTGAGTAATGTCAATAGTGAAAAGGAGAAAGAATAAGAAAATTGGCTACTGTTCCTGAAAAAAAAGCATTAAAATTTAAATAAATAAAGAACACATAAAACAAAGCTAGCAGATACACAAGTAAATATAAGATAAGAAGTAGTTTGACACTTAACAGTTCCTTTGTAAATTGTATAGGCGAAAGAGTAAAGTGTTATTGGAGCTTAGCAACATCCATCACAAGCGCTGCGTTGTAGTGAGTCAACACATTCTGTAATGCCATCGTCAAAAAGAGAGTTGCAACTGAGAGTTCAATGGCTTCATTTTCATTTTCAAATGTAAAAGTTACAAACAAAATCACCCAAATTAGAACTTTAAAATCCCATTATTGCTGTTTTTTTTTTTAATGATAACATTTAAATGAAACACTCAAATCAAATTTGGTCCAGTCACAATTAGGGATCCACATAGCCTATATAACTATAGAGCCCTGCTGTTTTTAAAGCAACACTATGTAACTTTTTCTGTGGTCAAAATTTGCAAAATATATATAATGAGCGAGTGCATCATAAATTAATCTACCAAACCGCCTTTTTGTCTTATCCCAAATCACTTCGATACATTTATAATAAGTGACTATTTTTTGACTATTCGGGTCGTCACCGCTGCGGAGTAATAAATACCTGCGTGAATCGCCATAGACATAAAATCGGAGAAGTAACTCCAGTTAGAATGTTTTTCCGCGGGAGTGCAGTTCTGTTTATTAACCACTAGAGCATCAAAATTTGCATAGTGTTGCTTTAATTAGTAAGTGTTATGTCATTTGATCTGCTGGCTTTTAATTTGAAGGAATGATTGATTATTATTCAGATTTTTTTGTAATGTTTATTTAATTTCTGTGAGTGATGTGATGATGTTAAAATGAAATAAAATATCTTTTTGTTTAAATAATCTGGCATTATATGTGGATCAATAACGAGAAAGGAAGTGTCCACAGTTGCTAAAGGTGCAGCAATCAGCTTGGTTGAAAATGCATTTTAAATATAAAAAAAATATGTGAAAGCAATTTTCACAAGATTTTTTTTAAAAAATCTTCCAATTTTAAGAAAGTAGGAGACACTATTCATCTGCCCTAATTAATAGAGGCCTACATAAGAGACAAAAAAAAAAATAATAATAATAATCTTGGTATATACCAGTAGCCAATTACTACAGAACTACCAAGAGTTTCAAGTTTTAAAAGCAAGCTCAAATGCCACTAAAATGGCATCTTATCAAGACAGTATTAAAAACATTTTTTAAAACCATTAAAAATTATAAATACAACAAAAAATAAATTATGTGCTGATGAAGTACACTGCATCTTTAAACCAGTGCATTAAAAAAAAAGCTCAAATGCATTGATTGACAACAAATGAACGACTTCATTCATCATTATTGTCCATGTGTGATCACACAACAACCAACAGACAAGACAAAATAAACAATTTTCTGCTTAATAGAATATATCTGCAATCTAGCAGGTAATTAATGTTTTAACTGTTTAACAATAAAATACTGTCCAGCAGAAAACTAAATCAAATAAAAGTAGTGCTAAACTCAATTAAGAGCTCGCACTATTCATTAGAAAAATATTTCAGCAGTCTTGAACATCAGCTGTTTGATGCTGTTGTTAATGAATATTTGAGTGAATAAGGGGGAAGTAATCATTCTTAGCTCAGACATCTATAAAGACGAGAATGAAAGATTGGACCATGGACTAAGATAAAGTTTGTGAACCTATTTCAATATCTTTGTCAACAGAAAATGAAACTCTATTCTTAAATGGTAGTAGTTTACACTGCTTATTGTGTAACTTCAGATTCAATACTGCCCAGCAATATCGTAATGTAGAAATTAACCTTGCATATTAATGTGCTTTTCTTTGGATTAAAAAAAAAATCAAGCGCTTCCAGATATAACAATTAAATATACTTTGTTCTCAGTTCTGAAACCTCGTTTAGGTTTTGCTGAATACACTGTATTTTTTTGTACCCATAAAATAAATACTAACTCTAAAACAAACTAGCAATTGTGTCTGTAATTCTTCTTTGGTGTGATCACATTTTGGGCTCAATGTTATGTCACTACTTCCCTGGGATAAAATGCTGAACAAAACAAAAGATTTTCCAGTCCTGATTTCTTGAATGAACAGATTTAGCACACACAGAGCAGCAATATCTAAACTCCTGTCCTCTGAAGCTGTCTACCCTCCCATATAATCAGATACACTTTATAAACTAAACTTGGGTTTAAACCCAATAATTAAGCTGGCATGAGGTGATCTATGCATGTAGCTTTCACAGACTATTTTCATTTAACCTGTTTTATTCATTTTGGCCTGTGCATATTTAAAGAATGGGGAACACAAAAGTAAACTTAAAAAATGATGACCTGCAACTGATCAGGACAGGATGTGACTCAGTTTTGATGTGTAATGATGTTACAAGAAAGCAGAAATACATCTCTAAGGAAGATATAACAAACATCAACACAAAACAATTTCCAAAAAAAAAAAAAAAAAAAAAAGGATACGTTTTTAAAAAACGTTTCTTTGAGCGCACTCAATGCTAAGATAACAATTGATGTTGATTTTTGTTCAAAATGTTTTATACAGGAATTTCTTGTTTTCAAGTGCTCAAGATTGGATTTGCACTTTTTGTTATGCACCTATGATGAAATGATCTTTCTCTCTCATTAATGTTGTAACAAAAATAAGTTTGTTGCTTTCTGTACTTGTAGGCCTATGGCACTAAGTTGAAATTTGGTATTTTCGTTGCTTCACTGGCATTTGACCAATTCCTCTAAACATTTAGTGAAAGATGTACGAAGGCACCCATTTGGCATAAAGTTATGGCAGGTATTTTGCTAAACATTCACCTGCATTACTCTAGTTTGAATGTAAACTCCTTTCTAAAAGGCTCTGTCTCTCTAGTTTCAAACCAAACGTCCTTCAGTCAGTTTGTCTTTTTACATTTTGATTACAATTGTGCATGTTTAAAACTTTTTTGGGGAATTACTTTTTTCTCTCCAGATAGTTAGATGGTACCCAGCCTTTACGTCCCTGTAAGCCATCGAGAGCCTGGCAATACCACCATCCATTTGGATTCTTTTCCAAAACTTCAAGACTGGTGCCCTCTGAGAAACCCATGGTCTCTTCGTCGCCACGGTAATCAGCAATAGATACGTAAACCTCTCGAAGGTTGTTGTGAATGAGGTGCGTCTTCTCGATGGGCTTGGGTCTTACTGTAGAGATTGGAATTCCGTTTCGCTGGGCAGTCAAGGGGCTTGAACTTCCGGCGGGTGCTGCAATGGTGGTGCCAGACCTGACCCGTACATCGGTCACTGGCTGCGGTCGCACGGCAGAGAAGGAGGAGTTTCGCCTTACGCCGCCTGTGGACCTCAAGTGGTCGCCTGCACCCAATGATTCATTTCTTCTCAAAGACCCTGTGTGGATGTTGGTGTCCTTCAGAGGCTGTGGTGGAGACACAAACACTGATTGCGGTCGCACTGCTGCCTGACGGACACCGTTACGCATCCGTACGCCTGAACCGTTCAGCACTGGGTTTGGTTTGCTAAAACCCCCTGGTGGTTTGGATGGGATTGGTGGGCTAGGATTGCTCATACTCCTCAGGTTCTGCTGGTTTAGGTTGTTGAGGACCTGAACACGCTGCTCATTTTTCTCGAGGCTGTTGGACTTGTTGGTGCTACCAAGATCAACAAGAGGGCCATTAGGGGATTCTTGTACACCGACGTCATGGGTACGCTTGACTGGCTCCAAATAGAAAGTAGGTGCCCATCCCTCATCATCTCCCCAACGGACATACCACCATCCACTTTCCTGCTTCTCCAGTACCTCAACCTCTACACCAGCTGGGAAGCTAACCTCTGACTCTTGGGCCCGTTCGTAGGCATCTGTGGTCCTGTAGAGCACACTTTCATGGTCGGATTCCCCACCTCGGCTACCTTTGGAATAGACGCTGGAGAGATCGGAGGTACTTCTTGAGGAGATGGAATCCTCAGAGGACACAACAGAAGCAGTCTCAGAATCCTCACCACCACGTACTGCACGGACTGCACCTTGCCGAAGACTTCCAGTGGGCCGAAGCTTGCGGCGTAGGTTGCTGATGTCCATTCTTTCGGGACTTTGGGGCTCTGACTTTGTAAACAGAGGTTTGGGTCGCACCACTGGTTTGGGCCTGGCTAAGGGACTTTGACCAACCCGAATCTCCACATCTTTTCGCATGACAGGCTCTCTTTTGGGATTGCGTCCTGATTCATCTGACGATGACTTGGGGCTGTGTCTCTCAGAACGGCCAAGAGAGTGACTCCGGCTTAGATCCGGCGACACCTTCCTGAGGGGCTTCCCTCCTCCAGAGGAGGACCCAAAGGGTTTTCGACCCAATGTGAGACTCCTTGGGGTATCTGAATCGCAACCACTGGCAAAGTCATCGGAGGAGAACCTAAATCCTTCATTTTCATAAATCACCTCCTCCTTATTGACATTCTCCAATGAGTTTCTTTTCCTCAAGGGGGAGGTCATCACTTTTAGTAAAGGCGATGCTTTGCCAGCCTGTGCAATCCTTTCAGCAGCTGCTGGATTGCTTTTAATTTCAAACTTACGGGGCTCTGTTTTCGGGGAATTATTAGTTTTTTGTTTTGGAGGATTGCTGTCCAGATCGGAGTCAAAACCAATGGCGGGAACATCATATTCTGGCTCCTCATAGACACATTGAGTGGGGGATTCTGCTTTTGGGGGAGCTTTTGAGGCAGAGCCAGCCTGAGAAGGTGATTCCTCTGAGTCTGGTTTCTTGACTGGTGGAGCAGGGGGTGGAACTTTAGGGCGGGTAAGTGTGCTGGTTCTCCGGCTCAGGTTGGGCTTCTTGCGTTTATCAATAAAGGAACAGGGTGCCCAACCCTCCATTTCCCCGATCTGGACATACCACCAACCACTAGAATTCTTCTCTATGACCTGAAGACCACATATTACATATTTACATAATACAATGGCATATATGTATTATAAAGTGGGTTTTAAACATCTAATACTGCTAATAAAAAAAATGCTTATCTTACACTAAATGTAACAAAATTGTTTGCATTTTTTAATAAAAACATTAATTAAAATAAATCCTAAATATTTTCAATGCTGTAAATGTGTTTTTATTAAGGTTTAAATAAATAAATACTATACTCAATTTAGTCTGAGACTTTTTGACTCCACTATAGATATGTACTTTTTAATATTTTCATTAGTCAAAAGATGTTCATATTGAATTTTTGAAAAATAAAATAATCATTTATTATAGTATGAATAAATCTGCCTTACATCAGCCTTTTGTCCTCCATGGAAGCTGATGCCATCTGAGATACTGGATTGAAACTCAGCTATGGTGTAGTACTCCGCTTCCACAGTAGGGGCCTCTGGAGGTTTGGGCAACTGGAATGCCTTGAGTATTGAAGAGAAAAGACAGTACTGTCTAATAAGTAAAAACTGCTCTCTATGAATTTGAAATAATAATAAATGATTTTGGTCTGCTTAACTTACCAGATTTGTATCTCTTCGAGGAGGAGGTTTATGTCTGAGGTTTGGAGATCCTGCCAGTTGAATACAAAACATGTTATTAACTGTCTCTCAGCTCAATACAGCAAATATTACTGTAGCTTAATCAAATTAGGAGAGTTCACAGTTTTCCTTTCACCAACAATTTTTTTTGTATTTTCAACCAAAAATTGGAGCCAAACTGTATTACAGTGCCATCAGTAACCCTCATTATGAGAGAGAAGTTTAGAGACATGTTCCAACACACTCAAGCATGCGTTCACAACAAGCATATTTTTTAGAAAAAAATCTCAGAAGGAAATATTGTAGTGAGAGTGTTCTGGTTATGAAGTAGTGAGAATAATGATAAGCAATAGCCAATGAGAAATTGTTTTTGTTTTTCAGGTTTTTAGCACAAAGTGCCATGCATACAACATAAACTGCAGTCACATCAGTCACTGCAAGTTTTAACCAAAACCAGGATTTCTGGGGATTGTGTGGCGTCTGTTAAGAACCTGTTATGGTGGAATAATAGTGTGTGCATCGTAGCATCCACAACAAAATAGATTTACAAGAATGAAAGTCGTGAGCAGTACAGCACTATGAGATTTTTTTCAGCTGTACAGTGTACCTTTGGCATTAGACAAATAAGTAAGCACAAGAACAAACAAATAGCAAGCAAACAGCAGTTGATAGGCTGAATGCTGAGCAACAGAGACAGTGATGTGTCACTATCAAGGTACACAACACCCGGACAAAATGTTAGGAAACATATGTTTACCACAAAGAAATGTTACCTATGGCATCAAATCCTATGTGCAAAAATAACAGGAACATAAACATACTTATTATATAAAATACGGCTATATAATTATATAGAATATATATATTTTTTATAATATAATAAAATTGTACTATAATTACTACAGCAACTGTATTTTTTTAAAGTGAATAAATACGTTTGAGTTACATTCTATTCTATTATGAACTTGTGAATGCTGTATACATCTAGTTAAACATGTCATAAACCAACTGTTTACTCACCTATATCAACTCTGTGTGGTGCCACCCGGGCTATGGCAGGTGACCCCGGCTCTGCCCTGCTCTTGTTCTCCTGTAGGGCGGTGCTAGATCCAGAGTTCATTCCCAAACCAGTGACCACTGTGGGTGCCACTCCAGCCTCTTGGGCATATGGGATAGGTAAACTGATTTCACTTTTGGAGATGTGGCGCTCAGGGCTGGTGGCCTCTCCATCAGTTTGAATGTCCTTCTCGCTTACAGCCTTCTTGTTGAGGAGGTTACTGATCTCCATTATGTTTCCGATAATCTCAACAGGGCCAGTCAGAGTCTTCTTCCTTGGGGAAAGGTCATCTTTTAGTTTTTTCAGGTATGAGGCTGGGGCCCAGCCCTCTTTACCCTGATACCTGCAACACATTAGTAGCAGTATTATCTTTCCAGACAGGGAAATACATAATAAGTACTATTCAATTGTATAACTCCATGCATTTACCATTCTCATACTGACCACTAGAGGTCAGCATAATGTTTAAAGTAAGATGTTATAGTGCTCTTTATGGACACATATCTCCTGATGTAAAACTGATGTCACATACACACTGATGTAATTGATGTTTACATACACACACAAACACACACACTACATGTAAATCAATTTGCAATAAGGAAATGAAAAAAAAAAAAAAACAACTGACGAGATGAAACATCAACAGCAAACATTTCCACAGCATACCACCTTAAAGTTTGAGCTCCAGATTGATTACCTGATGAACCACCATCCCTCCAGGTTCTTCTGGATGACCTCCACGGTTACTCCTTTCTCGAACCCGATCTCATCCTTTCCCTGACTGGTATACGCTTGGACAGTGACATATTTCTCCTCTGAAAAGACAGATTAGGGAAAAGAATGAGAAAGGGTTTTTTTTTCTTTCTCTCTCTCTTGTACTTGGGTCTTTGCCTTTTCTGCGGGCTGAAAGAGGTTGATAAATGGTTTCAACTGCTAACTTTCAAACTTACAAATTTCGAACTATCTTTGGGGAAACAGAGCAGAAGTAAAACCACAAAGTTTGCAGTAAGACCCTTCCAACACTCATCCTTCCACCACAGGCACAATAACACAATAATCTCACAATTCGTCATTAATATTAACATTAACAAACCCTCCAGGAGACAGTGGGACTAATGGAACCAGAGCAATACAACCACAATAATAATGCAGGAACTCCATAGGAAATACCTCGCAGGGTCAATCAATCACAAACATGTCCAGATCAAGGCCAATATTTTGCATTTGCACTAATTATATTTTAATTTTAATTTGCATTACGAATGTGAAGCTTTTTCTCCTTTAGCACTGTTACATTATCATGACAATTTCCCGCCATGATTTCCCCTAAAATACAGTTACCGTAATGCATCTGGACATTTCAATTCTTAAATTTTTTTTTTTTTTTTTTTTTTTTTTTTAGCAGCATATATTTAAGGTATGACAACAAATACTACCATGATAAATAATAATAATATTAATAATAAACAAATTAGCACATTTTTTACCATTTAAATTTTAGAATTTAAATAATATTACTATTATTTATTTATTTATTACAGTAAAGAGAATCAGATGGTTTTCTGCAACGATAATGAGAAATTAGGAAGAATATGTTTAATTATCATGAAAATAATGTAAAACACTTAGTGAACAGGACAAGTTTAATCATTCAATTTTTCATTGAGGCCTCTTGAGATCCTATAAAGCATTTCTCTTCCCAAAAAGCTCATATAAAACGTCATTCAGTATTGTTTGCATATGACGTAACTATTTTTAACATCTACAGTACATATCAAACTCTGATGTCTTTTCCTTTGCGACTATAGCCTACAGTCTGCTCAGAGTAATGCTTTAAATTTAGATTGAGTGGAACAGCAAAGGAGAAATAAAAATAGTGCTGCTAAAAGATATATTAATAGTGGGAGAAGTGTTGAAACAGAAAAACAACAGAAAAAGAGATGGATATCCTATATCTAGTTTTTCTAAGCAGTGAATAACTTAGTCTGCCAACAACAGACGACATGAGGTCAGGGCAGTTAGTCTCTCTTTCAACACTTAATGCTTTCCCAGCAGCAGACAAACTGGGAAATCTGATAAGTGAACATATGACAGAGAAGAAACTTCCCCTTTGCTGTTCTCATCCTGAACTTCTGACCTAAAACCAACAATAAACAAGATTTTGAAGAAGTGATCACAGGCATCTCCTTTTGAGATCCACAGAAGAAAGTCACAGTGTGGATAGATAAGATCAACAGGAGTGAGAGATGTCAGGGTAAAAATGCAAGAGCCAAAACTGAGATTCTAGATGGTGGAAAAAGTCAGGTGGGTCCAGAACACATTACTTCAGTTTTGCATGCACTTGTGGAGCACGTACCAACAAAGGCATTTTCTCCCTCAGCCTCTGTGACCTAAAAACCACTGTGATGTGTTCAAAAATAGTTAAAAGAGAGAGAGATTGCAGACACAGATCATTCTAACTATTACAGTATATTGATCTTTCCGAAACTTGCTTGCTGTATTTCATGCAAGCTAACCAAAGACCTTACTGGATCCTGCAGACTCCGTCTAAATCTGAGCTGTTCCCGCTGCCAATTTCTACACTTTCTGAATACTTCATCCAAAAATTACAATTCTTCATTTACTCACCCTTTTATCATTCTGAACCCTTGGCGATTGTCATTTTCCATATAACAGAAAAGGAGAAGTTATAAAAATGCTGATGTTGGTGATTGAAAGTGAATGGAGACCATGTTATTTCAAGCTCCAAAAATGACAAAAAGGACCATGCAAGTGTACTTCAGCCATACGATAATACTGCCTGAGGAAAAGACAGAAATTTAAGTCATTATCCACTTATAAAATATTCAACATCATGACTTTCATGGTGTATTTTTGTTATTTATGGAGCTTCACAGCTCCTGGTCCCCATTCACTTTATGGAAAAGAGCAATATTGCCTAACATCTCTTTCTGTGGAATATGGAAGCGCAATATAATACAGGTTTGGAGCATTAGGGTGAGTAAACGACAGAATTTTCATCAAGACTCAAATGTATTTTGTAAGAATTCTCTTAGTTGCAACTGAGGATCCAATGGCTCTGCAGTTTTGAAACCATTGCGTTACAAAATTAGTTTTTTATCCAAGATCATTAGTGTCTTTGACAGCAACCTCTCTGAATCAGTCACTACCTCTGACCTGTTTTGTAGGTTGCAATTTGTGTTTATGAAGAAACGTTCCCTCTGAAACCAATGGCTGCTCTTTGTCTCCGGATCATCCGTAGTGCTCTCCGACTCATTAGTATGTATACAGTAAAAAATAACAGGATTAAATGCAGTCACACACAGTGAGCCAATGACACTTTCCACTGTGAGTTTCCAATTACTTCTCCTATGATCCAGAAACAAAGTAAGGCAAAATAATGAGGAAAAAACAGCCACAGAGTTACTGTAACAGTGTCACATTTAATCTGAAACCAGAGTCCCTATCAAAAGAGAAGAGAAAATTTGACCACGATTTCATCCAAAATAACAGTTAACAGGGAATGAAGGACAGACATTTTTTACTGAAGGACAGACATTTGAACAGACTTAACATAACTCATCCCATAAGATCAGGGATTTCATATTTTCATCCAGTCCCATTCATCCACCTGCCAACACAGCATGGAAAAGCTCTTACCATGTGCTTCCACCAATTCCAGATCCAGCATGCTCTATAGAGCGCCATGTTCCTGGTGTCCACAGCATGTTAACACACTCCAAGAGTACACAGACGGAAAACTGCGGGAATTACAACTCTAAAGCTTGGAGGTCCATTCCTCTTATGACTCAACATGAAACAGCGGATCTCCAAGGAGACTCCTCACCATACAAACACACATTTCCACCAAAGGTCTGGACATTAATCCTCATCTGAGGTCTGGGTGTTTAGAATCAAACACTGTGATTTTAAAAGGGCAAGCCTCATGCATGATTCAACTCATCCTCTACCTCGAGTTTAGAGTTTATGCACTGTTTATATCAATTATTTGACATGTAGCCAAACTGCAGGATGCCAGATCTGACTAAATTCAGCTGAATTCAGAATTCTGGCAGAACACCAACAAAGATTTGAAAAAATGTTTCTGTCTATTCAATGGAAGTCAGCGGGGGTCCAAACAACATGAGTCCTCATTGACTTCTGTTGTACTGACAAAAACATTCTTCAGGATTTTGCTGGTGCTCTGAATGCCATTCGGGTTTAGAATGGCATGAGGGAGACATCCTGACTGAATTTAGATTTTTAGGTGAACTATCTCTTTAAATAATTGTCTTAACTGGCAAAAGTTACTTAGTCAGTAGGCTTTAGAAGAAAAGTATAAAGATCAAGCTGGCTGACCATCATTTCTGGTCCACCAGCTAAACCAGCACCAAATCAGTACTAACTAGCATAAACTAGCCTTAAGAACAAGATTCTGGAACTCTGTACTCTAATGCCATACATGAAATTTTTAATCTAGATCAGACTACAATATTTCACAATTATTATATTCTTCTAAACCAGTCATCTTAAAAAAGAACTAATTGGCTTCATTTTTAAAATTGTTTTCTTCATCTAAAATCACACTTAATTATCTCCTTTTGAATTCATGCACATTTAATCACAAGCACAGACATAAAGCAAAGTATAATAAAGATTTTATGATGGCTTGCATATGAAACAGGCCACCCAGCATGCTTTGGGAGCCAGATCCTGCAGCTGGATTCAGAAAGAGAGTTTAGGTTTCTAAAGAGCGTGTTTGTGTGCAGTTTTAAGCAAATCACTGTGCAAACCTGCACAAACACACAAACGCACCATGCAGATTGGTCACACACGTGAGTGCTTGCATGTGATCAGTCTATGCAGGCATGCGTGATTGCATGTGTGTTCACCTCGACTCTGTTGACGGTTGACTATTCCCCCTAGTGTCCACCTCCGGTCGAGCCTCTTCAGATGAGCCTTACGTCTCTTAGTAACTGACAGATGAATGAAGACAGCAGAAAGAAAATAGAGACATGACAAACTCAACATAAACAACCCAAGAGGAACAATGGTATTAGTGTAATGAAGACATTATTACATGAAAGAAAAGGTTAGGAGGGTTCTTGGCTTGAACAATGATGGCAAAGCAAAGGAGGACTTGGATTAATACACGTGTTATTAGATTTTAGTGGCGCATGTTAAACTGTGTGATGGTAAATTCTAAAAAATGTATGGTGTTTTGAATTTTTATTGTGTTACGGAATGGAAACTTTATATACAAAGGTTTTACCACTTATCAACTCCATAGAATAAAAAAAAAAAAAGTTAACAAAAAAGTTCAGCCTGAAAAAGAAAAAAAACAAACTGCAGCTACATCCAGAAATGAAGCCATTGTGGCGATACGGGAAGGTAAATTACACCTTGGGGATTAAAAAATTGTGTGCATGTGTGAGGATGTATCGATCTATCTCAGACAAAGATAGTGGCGAAAGCTTTATCTCCTAATCCACATTGAGTCTTTCAGTGGCATACATTTCAAGACGCAGCTAAAAATGTTGTTGGCTGAGACAGGAAACTCAACCCAGTGAATGCTGATTGCAGCAGATGATAGAAGACATTAGAGGAGGACATATTTATAATGTGACGGTTCTTTATGTGTGTTTAATAATGTGAAATAAATGGGTGTTTCTTCAATTTCTGACAATTTATGTTCCAGGAGTTGATTTTACTGAATTTGACATGAATGTAAATTCACCATATCTATTTTGCAAATACATGTTATGGATCTTATGGTGAATGAGTCAACCATGTACAGTAAATGTTTTGTTTCATTTCACTGGTTCATTCCTTCATTTGAAAATTATGAGTGCAAATTATACAAACAGAGAGAATACTATTGAATTTTGTGTGTTTATGATATATAAAATGCTAGCTGTGAATCGGGCCATTTTATTGTGAAATGTTTAAGGCCACGGTCATTTCAACCATATAATGCTAATAAATACAATATTAAACTTGGTGGGAATTTTAATTAAATAAATAAATACCGTCAGAAAAAAAGCAAACAAATAAATCAAATAAATGTAATATATTTCTATCTGAATGTTTTAAAAAGTTCACAGGGCCAAAAGTTCCCATAGATGAAGAAGCACCCAGATTTATTTATTATGTACAGATTCAAAGAAATAATAACAACACTTTCATTAAGGAGAAGAGTGCCTTCCTTTTTTCCTTCATTTCTCCTTCTGCAATCGATGATCTCTCACAGTCCCAAAGCCCTTACCTCTTTCTCCTGAACAAGTGGAAGTTGCTCAAGGAATATTTGGGATACAGATTTTATCCTCTGTTATGGATATTTCAGGTCCTGGGTGTTGATCGTTCAGTGAATGTGAAACTGGTCAACTGGTCAAGATTTCTTGGGGTGTAAGTGTTTGTACACAAGTATGAGAGAGAGTATATTTAGTGTGTCCTACCTTCTCCAGATCTAGATGTTCCTAGGTCCAGATCATCTCTGGTGCCGCTCTGAGAGTCCAGGTATGTGGCAGGAACCCAGCCTTGTTCTTCAGCTGTGCTGACAAACCACCAGCCTACAGACACAACAGCAGAAAAAAAAACATTTTTACAAATTTACCTAATACAGTGTTAAATACTAAGCTTACATATGATTAAATGATCCTGCTTTAACCACCCGGAAAGAAAGACTATATTTACAGTACAAAAAGAAAATGATGGCTCCATGCTTTGCAAACAAAAACTAATGCACAAACATTTAGGTTTCACTAATCTGATGGGAGGCAATGTTTTGGCTCAAGTCATGCTCACAAACATTTAGTTTGTGTTATTTAGTTTCAGGCGATGTGTTTATGAATTCTGTGCACTTCCTGTGTAACATTTGCGATCGATTAGACCTGACACTATCATAAATATCAAAACATGGTTTGGGACATAGACATGGTTTTATTTGTATGCACAGTCCAACATGAGGAAGGTCGGATCTGTCTGACAAATCTACTTAGCAGCTAACATGATATGTTTTATGAGCTAATATGTGTGTGCTTGTGTGTTTTGGGCCAAAATAACCTCGTCAATTAAATTGATGTCTTTCGGTTCCTCTTTCATGTGTCTGAATAAGTGCTGAATTTGTTAAATGTAGTGTCAGCACTATGATTTGTTTTTGAAATGTGGATTATGATGGGGGTTTTTTTTCACATTTCCACTATAAATCAAAGATGATTCTGTGCAGCTTTAGAAACAAAGCAGCAAAAAAGATTGACAAAGAAAATGAGTGACATACCAAGAGAGACCCATACAACATTCCTGATAAGTTCATTTGGGTTATGGAATTAAAATCATATACTTGGCACACTCGCATAAAAATGTAAAGCCGACATAAGTGAACGCCAATGGATTAAAATTCAAAACAGTTCTCCAGCTGAAACACAGATCCTTCTGAACGAGCCTGTTGGCAAGGTAACAAAGTGTTCATAACAGTGTGATGTCATCAGTCACCAATAATCCAGCTCTGACATCATAATAGTACAGAAGCAGGTCTTTTGACAGGGCGCTAAGCGATTAATGCCAGATGTTCTAAACACCAACGTGGGCCAATAATGATGGCAGAATACTGTACACTCCAGAAAACATTTATTGTGTGTGTGTGTGTGTGTGTGTGTGTGTGTGTGTGTGTGTGTGTGTGTGTGTGTGTGTGTGTGTGTGTGCGTGTGTGACCCCACAGTATTAAGAAAATCACTTTATTTAACATCAAAAAAACAATACCAGACCAACATAACACAATACATTCAAAAACATTAAAAAAAATAAAAATAAAATCCAACCCCAAACTATTGAACGGTAACATGTTTTCACATTTGTTTTTGCAATATGCACTAGACCTTTCAAGACCAGGGCCCCATATCCAGTTCATCATTTGAAATGATAATTTACTGCATCTTTCCTTTCAAACCATACTTTGTACAGTGGCTTTGTAGCCATTTACAGTCATGGAATTCTTGTAAATCCTTTGCGATGGTGAAGATGCCACACAGACCATAATTATCATCTTCAGTGTGTTGGAAATAGACTTTGGCCTTGTCTGACACCATAAACCAAGATTTATATCCAGTTTTGAGACCCAGACCCCCATGTTTATGTGGTCTCAAGACCACAAGATAAAGACTTCAACTTTGGTATTACCATAATATTAAAAACAAAACTACATCCAAATTTACTGTAGGGGACTTTTTTGCTAATTTATCCAAAAAAATTGGCCTCAAATCTCAAGTCAAACTTAATCTAGTTTATTCAGATTTTTTTTAAATAAATGAATACTTAAACTGATCAAAACTTAAAGACATTTACAATGTTACAAAAAATATCCAGTTCAAATAAATAATGTTTTATGCTTTCAACAAAATATTAAGCTGCACAACTGTTAATAAGAAGTGATTCTTGAGCAGCAAATGCAGCCTTGGTGAGCATAAAAGACTTCTTTCAAAAACATTAATGTACATTTTAAACACCAAAGAAACACTGACTCTCATTTAAAAAAAACTGAATGGCGATGCCAGTAGTTGGAAGTCATACACATGGAGATGGAAAACGAACACAGAGATCAGAAAACTAGTTCTTCATCTAAATCAGTGCCAACAGATCAGAACAGTGCTTACATACAGAAATCATAAGATTCACTTGAGTCAAACAGACCACACTGACATCTATACCACCCTGACACAGCTAATCTCTTTCTTCTCTCACACACACTCTCACACACACACATACACAAGCAGTATGAATTTGCTAATGAGTTTGTGTGAGAGCTGAGAGCAGGTTGTGGCCACCCTGCCTGCCTGACCCTCTTTGAATGAGATACTGTCTCCCTGTTTGTGCACACCAGGAACCGTCTATGGCAAGCACAGAGGGTCAATTCAAACAAAATGCAAAATGGCATAGGTTGCACAGAGTTTAGCCATTACAAAGATGCTTTCATTGGATTCAGAGCTTGTGTTTGTTTTTCTGTTTGCGTATATGCTATAGGTGCGTTTCATCCAGCTTCAGTACAACCTTTGAGGAGCACTTTCATTAAAAACTAAAAAGATTAAAAGTACTTTTATGACATTTGCTTAAAATGATGTTTACACACATACTGTAAGACGAATACTTTAGTCTTATGTCTAGCCTGATGTTGCATCCACACCAACAGGTGTCAGTATGCATCCAAAACAGCGTAAACAAAACAGACAATATAAAATACTGAGTGCATCTTTAAAGACAAACATTTAAGGGCATTTCAAATACTGGACCTCCAAATAAGCAATCATCAATATGAACAGTCAGAAGAACTGACTCGAGTTCAGCTGGGAGCTCAGATGGATTCTATGTGCAACACCTGCCAAGTTTCAAAGCTAAACTCTTGCTTAACAGAGCAGAAGCAAATTCTTTCACCAAAACAAAAGACACACAAAGTGCAAGAGAGACAGCAGGAATGCTTCTTTGATGCTGAAACGATGTACTCCTCTGAATTCCTCTGTGGTTCAGGACGTTACGATCATCTCACACAAAAACAGACAGAAACAGAAGCCTTTCTGCTGAGTTACAGGTGGGCTTGCTCTTCAAAGCAAAAGATCTAGGCTTTTATGAGAAAGATGGTGTTTCTGCAAACCAGACTAATAAATCTGCTTCTGAGAAATGTTTCTTCTGAAAGCCGCATGTGTGTGCCATGAACTTTGTTCTGATACACATGGTAGGGCAGTAGGTCATGTGGGCTTTTGTTTATGTACACGGTTAGAAAAGATTTGGTTTTGATGTTAAAATACTTTCTGCTATTCCAGTTTAATTTGCAGACGTATTGGCACTATCAAAACCATTCTTGTGTTTAAGCAATTTAACATGTGAGCTACTGGCTCAAAAAAATAGGAAAAAAAGAACTGAACTGATGAAAGAACAAATAAAAAAGCATGAAAGAACGAACCTATAAATAAGAATGAACGAGCAACCAGAAAAAGAAAAACAGGTAAATAAAAATAAATAAATAAATAATAATAATAAATAAATTCACTAAAGGTATAAAAAAGAAAAAAAGGACATGAGTGTACTTGACAACTTACAAACAGACAAAACGGAAAGAAAGAAAGAAAATGCATTATGTCACTAGGTGAATTTTACATATTTCCTCTCCTTCAGACTGTTTTTATTTTCTTATGAGGTTCATGAAATGCCTTGCTACAGCTGTTCAGTCAACAGATTCAGCTGTTTTTGATTGTTTTGTTTAGCTTTAAGTTTGAACGTCTTTCAAGACATCAGCGTACACTGTAATGCACTAAAGGCCTGAAAATGAAAGCTTGATAATGATGTCATAATGCCCACAGGCAGGGCCGTTACCAACAACAATCCCAACATTAATGAGTTTCAGACATTTCACTTCCCAACCCGCCCCCATATCCTGCTGAAAGACACTTTTTGATTTGAGCTCATCTGTGATATAATTTTGATGTTCAGCTCTGATCATCCAAAAATACAGCTGAATGAATGAAATGAATGAGAGGAAAGTAAAGGCAAGAACTGAGAGTGGCTGAACAATAAAAGACAAAGACAAAAGAGAGAGTGAACAGATGTTTGGCCTGAAGTTCAAAGCTTAAATTTTCACCACACATTCCCTCCATCCGCACCAGCTAGAAGGGGGAAAAAAGACAAGCAAAAATACATGTGCCTTTCACTTTCTTATTTTGGAGCTGAAGTAGCAAACAAAAATTCAAAGATGAAACAATGTATGAAAACATTCCAATATATCATAGAACACATTATGAAAGTTATTGTATATAAATGAGTTTACACAGAGAGAGAGAGAGAGAAAATTACATTCTTAACTTTTGAATGGTAGCGTGTCGGAATCAGTCACTTCCATTATGGTTAGGAACAGCAGTAGGTTTTAGAGCAGAGCATTTATCTTTTATTAATAATAAAATGCTTTTATTTAATATGCATTCGGAACGGCAAAAAGAATCACTGTCCGACTCAATATTATCTAACAATATAAAGTCATATATAAAAATTAACATGTCTGATTACTAATCTAGCAGAGCTCAGGTTGAAATCACTGGAAGGATATTTCAGCTGACGTTCTTTAAAATCCAGACCAGTAGAGAGTCTGGTCTACATTCGGTCACACTCAAGTTCTTTCCTGAAAAGCTGCAGTATCAGGTTTTGGGCTTAGGGCCAAAATAGGTTTTGTGTAATCTGACAATGCCGAGGTGGCGGAGGGGGCTCTCTTTGGTCTGAACTTCAAAGGCTGATGATGTCGTTCGCTCATGCACACTGATCTGAGATCACTTTTGTGGTTTTTATTTCAAGAGCTCCAGTGGTTGAGATTTGTTCAGGAACAGCTGGTCTTAGATCAGCATAAACATGCTATTTCGTTCCTAGACTTTCTTTCTTTCATTACATGGACAAAAACTTCTTTAAAATATCTTCTTTTGTGTTATGCAGAAGAAATAAGCACAAATAAAAGAGAGGAAAAAGAATTCAAGTTAAAGGGTGAGTAAATGACCAGTTTTATTTTTGGGTGAACTATGCTTTTAAAGTTGATATGCTGGATACTAATTGATTTTCCTTGCCAAACTCTCACAGAAATAATTAAATGTATTGATTAGTTAATTTTCAAAATGTTTAAAGCCACGACAGCTGTTTCAGCTTAGTGGTCTACTTACTATCAAGAATATTATCTCAATGACTTTAATCGATTTAACAGTAGAGACCCCTGAGAGGTGTAGCTCTAGGTTTATAAAGATCCTTTCAGACGGCCTCAGAGCTACATGCAAATGAAAGTTTGAACCCTTTGGTCCAGGTTCAGCATGGATCTCCACAGACCGGATCTCCAATGGGAGCAAGGCCAAGACAAACTAGTCTACCCGAGACCGTGAGCAGCTCCTATTGATTCTGTTTCAGTAAGCGGGGGTTACCGGCTGAATGAATGGACCCAGGGGAGAGAGAGGCGAGAGGATGGAAGGGAACCTCACAATATTGATGGCACAGAGCAATTTTCAAAGAAGAGCATTGTTCAGAAAGCACAGAAGCCTTGGGGGAAAAAACAAAACAGCCCAAATATTTAAACACGCTCTGATACTCAGTAGATTAATGAAAGTTTCCTTAGAATAACCACTAATAACATACTAAAAATTAAGAATTTACACTAACGTTCAAATTTTGGGGTTGGTAAGATGAAAGGTTATGCACACCAAGGCAACATTAATTTGATCAGAAGTACAGTAAAAACAGTAATACTGTGAATATTATTACATAGTACAATAACTCTTTTCTATTTGAATATATTTTAAAATGTAATTTATTCCAATTTGATGGCAAAGTTGCAATTTTCAGCATCCATTACTCCAGTCACATGATCCTCCAGGAATCACTTTAATATGATTTGGTACTCAAGAAACATTTATTATTATCAGTTTCGAAAACAGTTTATTGTCAGTTAATGTTTTTGAGGAAACCGTGATTTTTTTCAACTGTTTATTTGAAGAATAGAAAGTTCTCAAAAACAGAACATTGTAAATGATTTTACTGTCTTTTTTATTAAATTATTTGAATTAAATGCATCCTTGGTGTATATATATATATATATATATATATATATATATATATATATATATACATACATACATATATCAGAACCATGGAAATTATCAAAACTACCATCAAAACTACCTACCATCTAACATACTGTAGCAACTCCCAAAAATATCAGGACATTTATGCAATTCACATAAAATTTTTAAGATAACTATTCACAGTACCTTCAAAAAAGAACTATAAAAGTACTGTAAAAATGTTGGGCCCTATTTTAACGATCTAAACACAAAGTGTAAAGCGCACGGCGCAGGTACTCTCTAGGCATGTCCAAATCCACTTTTGCTATTTTAACGACGAAAAAATGGTTGGCGCGCCCGGGTGCATGGTCTAAACGGGTTGTCCCTATTCTCTTAATCAGTAATGGGTGTTTTTTGGGCGTAACATGCAATAAACAAATCAGAGTCTCATCTTCCATTCCCTTTAAGAGCCAGTTGCGCTCATGCCATGACGGATTTGCTATTTACACAGCAGAATTTGGCAAGCGAAAAAGACAGAGCGCGTCTCCGAGATGAAACGGAGCTGCTCGTGTGCGAGCAAATAGATAGCCTAATGTGATGACTATCCATTATGACATGTAGGCATGTTTATATTTAATTAGCCTACAAAAAAATTCTTATACATTGCAATCCTTTAATTTTTAATATTTGGCATGTTTGTGTGCTGCTGTGCGTCCCTGTGTTTAATAAGCAGCATGTACGCACATTGTGGACCCACCTATACTAACACGCTCTTTAAATAACAAAGAAAAAACATTGCACCAGACTTTAGACCAGGTTTGAGTTTGTCTATGACACAGTCTATTTTCAGCTCCTTAAAATAGCAATGCGCCTGAACACACCTCTTTTTTAGACCAGCATGCCCATGGGCGCACAAATGGCCACAAATGCATTTGCTAATTAAACGACGTGGCGCTGGACGGGAAAATGCAAACAGGGCCGGACTGAAACTAGCAAACACACTTGCGCTGTGGCTTGCGTCGCATTGCGCCGGGTGTATGATAGGGCCCTTTGTTTGAAAACAACAACAAAATGTAAGCGGCTATTTGCTGACAACATATTCAAACTTGCCATGTCAAAAATGTGGCGTGCCAGGTATAACATCAGTGGTAGTAAACGCCAAAGTACAACCTATTCCACAAATAACCATCAAATTTATTTGAAGGTTTTGTTTAAAAAATGTCCTTGTTCCGAGGAAGAATAGCATAAAATAAAGACAAAAACAGCATGCTGACCTATAAACTCTTGCTTTCTTTGACTGTTATCTATATTACAGACATTCAACGAAAACTTTTGAATGCATTCTGCCGGGGGTTTTTTTATTACTTTTTTTTTTTTTTTTTGGGATGCGTGACTTTGTAACCACTCTGTAAGACTCTGAGGCCCTGCAGGATCCATTAGCCTATTATGGAACTAAGGACAGAGGGGATTTTTTCCATAGTTCCCTCTCCATGACCTGGAGGGAAGCCAGTGCAGCCCGCCTTCTGTCAATCGCTTCTTATAAACGCAATTTCAGCCACATTAAAAAGTTGGTTTTGAATTATATCTATTGATAATAAATATGCTGCCTCTGACAGATCCACTAGGGTAGTCAGTTAATACTATAATACAAAAATATGGAAACCTGCTGAAGAGATCGGCTTCTAGTGCTGAGATATCAAGCTGCTGCTGCTCATCTTCAATTTCAATAAGTGCTTTGAACATTTGAGGAATTTTGGAATCAACGGAGGACAGACAGTTCACTCCAGGAATTGGCCTTCCAGGCTGCCTCAGGCTGATTTAAAGGAATAGTTTACTCAAAAATAACAATCCTGTCATCATTTGTTCACCTTTGTAACAGCTGAAACATGTATGACTTCATTTCTTCTGGGTGAGCTATTCCTTTAAACGATTCTGTGTTTAGATTCTGTTCTTTTCTCCCATTCAGACACTCTCTGCTTCTGTTCCTCAAGTTCATTAATCCTGTAGCCCTGCGTGGTTCATCTCTTCCAGACCCAAGTGAAGTTGACATGCTTTGCCTGCACTGTAAAACAGCTGGAGTTTAACGAGGGCTGAGGAAGCCAAGTGTTTCTTACTCAAGGACAACCACATTCTGAGCAAGAATCTTTCGCCTGAATCTCTGAATCATTTTGTGATTAAATGATTTGTCCAATGTGAAATCAGTGAGTATAATTCATTGTACCTGAAAAACTGTACTCAGCTCAAACAAATAAACCAGTGATCTACAGTAAAAAGATAGGCAAGTCACACCAGGAACAATAACTTTAACGATAACTATAAGGTTTTAGAAAAAAATAGTGGAATCACTTTCAGAATTACCTTTTTAACAGCTGATGAACAGTGTTGTGGAAAGTTACTTTCAAAAGTAATACATTACAATATTGCATTACTCCATAATAAACTAACTAACTGCGTTAGTTACTTTTTATGGAAAGTAAAGCATTACATTCCTTTTGCATCTTTTTTTCACCTGGGCTGGGCTTGCTTATTTGTTTATTTAATAACAAAAACCCAAAAGTTATATTTATATTGTTATATTTTTAAAGTTTTTTTCACACCAAAAGTGAAATTGATAAGCCTCAGGCTAAAGGAAGTGCCTCATCCTTACTCATAATTTCTCTCAACACGGGGACAGAACATAGGCGGAGGGTGAACCAACTCCAGGGTAAGGCTAAAAGCAGCCAAATGCATTAAACATCATAAACCCATCTTTTAGGCAACAACCAGATATGGGTGTCATGTAGGCTAATAAAATATGTTTAATGTGACTGAATTTGTATTTAACGTGATTAAAATTTATTAAAAACATTAGAAATTAATAATTAGGCTATATAACATTTCATTTCCACGGTTATTCAAACAGCGAATAAATAATATAGAATGAGCAACACTTTAAAAAGGCCTAAAATGAAAGATGCAACATGAGCAGATCTTAATTTGATGCCACAATCGACACTCTCTGTTCATTTTCACTTTGTTAGCAACAGACGTAATAGATTGTTGGTGCTGGGGCAATTTTGTCTAATTTAGTGGCATTTTTGCCCCAAGTTCCCATGGCCAAGCCTTCCCCAGCCTTATACATGCTCTGCCTATGGGTTAAAAGTAGAGTCAGTGAATAAATGGTAAAACAATGTAACTTGCGTTACTTATTTATTAGCAATTTATTAACAATGAGCTACTAGTTACTTGAAAAAAGTAATCTGATTACGTAGCCTTGCATTACTTGTAATGTGTTACCTCTTTACTCTATGATGGTCATAATGTATTCTAGTTATGAGTATTCATCCATTGGAAAAGTAAGAATGTTTCCTCTAGATATTCTGAAAAACTGGCCTATTTGCTGTCATTGCATTAAAAAAAAAAATTATATTAAATTCTACAAAGTAAACACTTGTCTGAATTTACAGCATGAAAACACCCAAAGTCAATAGAACAGGCAGCAAACAAACTTCAAAATAAACTGTCTCACAGAGAACGCCCATGAGACGGAGTCTAGACTAGTTTAGACAAAGCATTATGTTTGAAACCAGAAGGTCAAGCTCTCTTTGAGTTGGTCTTACTCAATGATGTTATTAAGTTCAAATGGGTTTACTGGATCTTTGCTCATTTTGATAACTCTTGACAACTCCCCCTAATCCTCCCTACCCTCTTCTGTATGATTTAAGAGAAAAGATAATATGATTACTCACAATAGTAATACTTTATGCTAGTTTTTAAGAGCCTGTTTTTTATCATTGCTAGCTCTCTGGATGTGCAAACAACATTACATTCAAATGTTTGGCAACCATGCCTACAGAAATAGTTCATAACATGTCAATGTTCAACCTCTACTGTACAAGGCCAGGAGATACGCTAGCATGAACAGTTTGCACTAAGTTTGAACATTTACAGCATTAGAAAGAACATTCATCTGGGAAAACAGAAACTAAAGAGATAAAAACAACAGTCAAGGATTTCTTTCAACACTTTCCATTGCTGTTGTCAGTCTCTACATTCTGCATGAACTGTTATCGGTGTGACCCTGATCCATTAGCACACGTTTCAATCCAAAAGCTTCTCATGCCTATCTCATGGACATTCCAGATCAATCTGGCCTCCATCCTAGAGATCTATAGGGGGTTCAGGCCGACCAACTGCCAAGATAACTGGCCATATGACACCTCCAGGTGGAGCCAAGAACAAAACTGGGAGAGGGGGATGTCAGAAGAGGAAACCAGGGGCATCTTAAGGACAAAGACCAAAGGAGTTACATCAAAGAGGGGAAATGTATCAGAAAAGATGTGGAGGCAAAAAACAAGACCTATTTGACATTTTGATCGAGCATCTGAAAGCATTCAAGTGTGCAGGTGACTCTGTGTGTCACAAGCTTTCGCCAATAAAAAAACATGTTAAGCCAATTAGCTCTAGTGTGTGCGAAGGACTCACCACTTTCACTCTTCTCGATAACGTCCACCGTCTCTCCAGCCTTCAGGCTGATCTCCGAGTTCTCCTGCCGCTCGTAGTTGGCCACCACCATGTACTGCTCCAGCACCATGGGCTCACTGCTGTCCAATCCTGCCGGCGAAGGGAAGAAACAAGCTGTCAGCCACCGTCCCGCCATCCTCGCACTTCCCCCGCCAACCCTGCCCTGCCAGCGACCTCCGGCTTGACCCCTGTACACCGCCATCCGCACTCTGCAGCCTAGCGTAAATCAAACTCCTGCTGACTGTACATGCTCCGCAATGACGGGCCATTTAGACAAACCTTCGTCCTCGCTGGACATGCATTTGAATGGGGGGGGAAGGAAGATTACACAAAAGCAAGGTGAGGTAGACTTCCTTCAGGGACTCGTGAGCTCGATAAGGTCTTGGTGATGCTGGGTCTCCATAATACAGTGAAGGTTTTTGGGACGAAGCAGGGAGGAATGTAAGGAAGGGAAAAGAGGCTGGGAGAGAGCTGTTTACAGTAGGGGATGTGACTCGCGAGTGGAGGGAGAGAAAGTTTTTCTTTAACAGACGAGCAGGAACAGGCCTCCCTCCCTCTCTCCTGCCCTCCCTTTCTCATTTTTCAAACTTATTCTCTCTCTCTCTGTCTCTCTCTCTCTCTGTCTCTCCTCCCATCTGGTTAAAGCAGGGAGAGAGAAAAACGCCAATCAGGGTAGACTGCTCTCCAATCCTTAAATAGAAACATATGAGTGTGCCGAGTAAAGAGAGAGAAGCTGTGTTTATGTGAAACGCAAAAAGAAAGCATGTGTATCCTTCTCTCTTTCTTTTTGTATTTTCTCTCACAATCTCTTTAACCGGTTCTTCTTCATCAATGACTTAAAGGGATCATTCAGCCAAAAAAGAAAATTCTGTAATCATTTACTCAGCCTTATGTTGTCCTAAATCTATATGACTTACTTTATTCTGTAAACACAAGGTGAATTTATATATGATGAAAGTGAATGAGGACAAGAGTTTTCATGCTTCAGAATGACGGAAGAGTAAATGATGAGTGAATTTTCATTTTTGTGTAAACTATCCCTTTAAGAGTTCAGTGGTCACATGACTATATGTGCCATGACCAAATCAGTAGAATGAACAAGTAGAATTTCCATAATTCTAGTGTAAAAATTGCATCCCACCTACATTAAATTACTACATTAATTACATTAAATTACATTTAAAAACTGACTGTAAAGTTGATGTTTACATGCTTCCACTTTTACAAACCATGGATTATGTGCCCAATGTTTGTGAATACCATGGTATAAGAATATACTTATATTTGGTCACCCTGTCTTTGACTAGCAATAAACAAACTTACTAGCTAATGAACAGCTGGGAAAAGTTAGAAGTCACAATTCTTAAGATGGATTATAAAATGTTTTTAGAAAGCACATGCACAAGCAAATTATATGTGTTACATAATCAGTGTGTTTTCTTTATTTTGCAGGAAATTGCCCAAATATGTAGGGTGTGTGTGTGTGATGGTCATGGTGAAAACACACTCCACATGGGCTGGAGTTCTGTGAGCGTCAGCATTTATTTCCGAAAACAGAGCACATTCTTTTCTGAAATGTTTATTTGCAGGCCGTCGTCTGTAAGACTTCCCGGGAGAGCACTAAGGGGAGACCACAAGCTCTCATGTCATGTTTTACATCCTCCGTTTTCACACTGAATGTTTTCCTCTTCATTGCTGGCCTTGCAACACCTATCCTAAATATTTCGTCTTCTAGCATAAACTTTATAAGCCACAAGTAAACCTGCAGACCTGAAAGATCTGCTAAATGATCTCTTGCTCTTAAAAACAAAGTTCTAGTTTTGGAATGAAAACTGAAGAGGTGTTTACTTCATTATGTAAATGTCTCAGGAGAACATTTTATAGCCAGTTAAATTCCCATAGTCATGCCCATCAACACACCACTTGCTTACTGCAAGGACTTGTCCCAAATTAGAAGCCATATTTATCATTATATTAATTTCAAAATGTAATTTCTGGATTGCTTACATCAGGCTCACTGTTATAATGCGATTCAATCTGTCTATTATATTACAGTTCCTAATGGAGTTACCAGCCAAATGGTGATTAATAGCTTTTGACTCATTTTGATTTGGCGCTTGAAGAGTGTACATTTTGGACCCTGGTCAAGGAACTGTTGTAGGAAATATACTTTTAAAAACTAGGAAATTACCACATTGAAGAGTTGCAAACGGAAAAGTGATATGCACACATACAGTATATAGCATATCTACCTGAGGCCTCAGACTTTGTTGGACTGTCCTGAAGGCCATACATCCAAACTGAGGGTAGCGGAAAAGACAGGAGAGAGGAAAAACAGAGGGAAAAAGGAGTATAAATGTTAGTCAGAACAGAGTGGAAAAAGACACAACAGCAAGCACTGCATGTTTTCATAGAAGCTGCAAGACCCAGCCAAAAGTAACAAAAAAAATTCACTAAAGAAAAGAAAATTTAAATCATTTCATAAAAATATGCATAGGCCATTAGCATTAGATTTGAAATTAGCATTATTTCTAAAACAATTTCCTAATGATAGGAAACTTTAAATAATTTGATAAAAATAAAAGAAATTACATACTTTATAGAAAATGAAGGCCATTTTAGAAACAATTAACAAATTTGTGATGTGAAATTATTTTTTATCAAGCACTTTTATTATTTTAACTTATTTTTTATTTCCATTAAATGTTTCCATTGAAAAAATTCCATTACTGTAATGTGAATAAGTGCCTCGCTCATTACAGTCACAATGTGACTGTCTGTGTGTGTGTGTGTGTGTGTGTGTGTGTGCTCTGACAAATCTATTGCCTGGAAAGCAAGTATGTCTGAGTTTAAGGGTGTGAGGTCACAGCAGAGTTTCCTTATATCTTCTCTGTTATCACACATGCACACACAAACCAACGCACCAGTCTCTATCAGGAAATTAAATGTCACACGTCACTATCTGTAAAAATGTGAGAAGGCACCGGGGAGACGTCTCAGCTGACGGGAACGATTACTTTGTTTCTATAACTTATTTCTTTTCAACACTTCAGTGGACTCCCCACAAAGGCACGCATGACACCAAAAAATGAGGTGTAATTTAACCTTTGTAAACAATGAACACACTCAGCACCGACAGAATTCAAGATGTTGGTACAAGCTATGTTATATTTTTACCTCACATTACAAACCTCACCCAATATCCCTCCACCCTTCCATTCTATTCAACACCTCCGTCTCCTAATCCATTAATTCCTGACATTTCTTCCCTTCTGCATTCTATGTGATTGTGAGCTGAATGTTAACACAACAAATAAAACCTGCAAATTTGATCCATGCAGTTGTTAGCCTTTCATAATCATAGAGATTGTTTCCCACCAAACTCTGATGTGAGCGCTGAAGAGTGGCACCAGCTTTACTGGCCAACTGGTGAATCACTCACAAAAATGTCAAATAAATGCCATGGTATTATTATCATCCCTTTTTGGCTTCAAAGGAGCATTGATAACTAAAACCATATCAGATCAGGTTCCAAATCCTCTTCATCTATGCTGAATTAGCATCAATAAGTATTAGCATTAAATATTAAACATACATTTTATTGGAGAAAATGAAAAGAAAAAGAAATTATCAACACAACAATAATTTGGTAAGTATTAATGTCAAAAGTACCAGTACTTTGATACCAAGATGACATTAAAAATAATACAATTAAAATGAATAATATATAAGCATTGTTGGACAGTGACCCATTTGAGTACTTGTGCAATGTCTAAACATTCAAAGTGATGGTACAAAAATACTCTAGTGTGATTTTATTATTAATTAAACAACATTATTAATGAGGAAATGTATTTTAAATCGCTCGTGATCTTTATTTCTGACTGTTCACTTCAAAAATTACTTGGAAAAACTTGAAGTAGGTAGAAGATATGCTATATGCCATTGCATTTTTTTAGTACTTATATTAACCTTAAGAGTTGTTTTAATAGCATTTTAGATACTGTTGAATATAGCTTTGGTTTTGTAATTGGTATATCATAACATGAATATCATGAAATGTTTTTGTTGAGTCTGCTGAACCTTTACTTTCCAGTTCAGGGTTGACCTCGAGGTCAACGCTGTCCTTTGCAACAAAAACTTCATGGAGTTTGAATCAAACTGACTCAAGGGCCTTGGAGGTCAAATCATTTACAAATGCTCCACACCCCCGTGAACAGATCAATCCCTTTAGCAAAGCACTTCACATCTGACAGATGTTATCTTCCCACCTCTCTGACCCTTCCTTCACACTGAAACACTGAAACACTCACTGCTATCTATGAGCATATACTCAATCTCTCACACTCCCACCCATGATAAACAGACACACACAGCATCGCTCACACACACCAGCGATTAAGTTCAGGTCAGTGGTGTTAGAATGTCTGTTTTGGTTTCTCTCACTGTTATTTACATCACTTTTCTGACCCCAAACAGTCGATCTACGTCCATTACAGGAAACATCTATGTCTTTCTTTCCTTTGTGTGGAAGGAGTTGTGTTTCACCCATGCTATAGTATTTCCATAAACATGAAGAGAAATACAAAACTTGTTCATTAGGGACACCCTTGTAGTTATTAATTATGGACATCTTTGTAAAAAGAGACAGATCTTTGATCTATTTGATTGTAGACATCTCTTGGCTTGGTCATCCCTAGCACACTGGAGATATTTTGGTCGCTATGAAAAAGACAGTTATGTTGATTTGAATATTATGAACTGATTAAGTTGTTGGCTATGAACGCTTAGCATGTAGACCGCAAAATCAAGAAAACATCAACAAACGAAAGTCAAACCATATGCTGACCAGTTGTGTTCTGGCAGAGAGGTCAGATGAGACAGAAAAGTCTGCACACTTTAAACAACAAAACACGTGCTAAGCAACACGTATCTATTTTTGTACATATGTGGTACTTTTGGAAAAATTTTATGCCACAGGGGTTGATTTTTATTCCAGGAATAATTAAATGAATAAATAAACAAATAAAATAAAAACTTCCTCTCTTTTTACCATGCAAAGATCTCTTTAAAACTTTAAAACTTTTTATCTTTTTAAAAGTTAAAGGTCTTAAATTAAAGTCTTGTGCTGTCATCATTCATTTTTCATAATTATTTTACCTTATGTACAGATTTTATTGTTTTTACTTGGTTCCAGACCCAGACCAGCATTAAGTACTGTTTATATACCTTTATAGTTTTTTGTTCTGAATTAGCTTTTATTTTTTGTTTTTTTTTGTTTTAATTTCAGTTTAATTGTTAGTAATTTAGTTATATGCTTTTGTCATTTTTATGTAATGTAATGTATGAAAAAAAAGCTGCATTAAACTATTAATACTTGAATAACACTTTTCATCTTTGACTTATCCCCCCCCCCCCCCACACACACACACACACACACACACACACACACACAAATCAGCTTTTCTATTATTTACAGTTTTCACAGTTCAACATTTGTGGATTTCGTTGGAACTATTATTTTGTTGCAAAATCGATCAAACATGACAGTATTCTGTTTAAAATGTAGGCTACATTTAAAATGTAAAATGCTCACTTAATATTACCTTTTTTGTTGAACTGTTGTAAAAAATTAATGGCAAATTTGCAATTGTTTGGGTATTCAGGGAAATTTGCATTCTTGCTCGTATCTTAATAAACATGAAAACAATAACACGCAGTGTGTCTGTATTGAAGAGAGTTTCAATCCATCTCAGTCCGTGTCAATTTTTGCTCTTTCTGCTATTAAGTGAAGATCTGCTTTTAAGATACATTGAACAGTAGCGTGATTTGCTAAAGCATCATATTCAGCTTGCATCCAATCACATGCATGTTGCTTGTGTGGATGCAGTCAGCTTTGAACGCAAAAGATGAGGTAAGCTGATTGGATATCATGTATCTGGCTGTTTATGGCACCCAAATTTCCTGTTTTTACATAAGAAGTGGCATTTTGCTTGTCAGAAATACATGTTCGGTTTTAAAATCACTTTAAATTGGGGTAGAATTAAATGAATGCCAAAACTCAGAATTTTGTTCGGGTTTCCCCACCGTCATCTCACGTACCCCCAGGGGTATGTGTACCCCAGTTTGAGAACCACTCCATTAAACAATGAAACAAATGGAACAGACAAACATACACCACACATACATACACAAACATGGCCATTCCTCTCAAACTAAAACTATCCCTCCTCCCCTAAAACTCCCATCTGTTCCACACGCCTCTCTCTCCCGATCTCTCTCCGTATGGCCCCTCCACTCCTCCACAGAGCCCTGAGTCTTGTGTAAACAAGATTAGCTGGTCCAACATCACGCTGAACCCACTCTGCCACGTCTGACTGACCCCATTCCAGCAGAACCCCACAATCCCGCCTCCGTTTTCCCCCTCTCCACATCTGACTCTCACACGAGGACCAGAATGTGGGGAACTGCAAGTAAAGCTTGTCCTTTCTTCACCAAGGAACAAAGACCTCTGAACAGTATAAGAGGAGTGTTGTAAAAACGTCCAGGTGCACGGGGTGCTGTAGCTTGGACTTGTAACCCGAAGGTTGTGGATTTGAGTCTCAGGTCCGGCAGGGATTGTAGGTGGGGGAAGTGAATGTCCAGCACTCTCTCCACTATCAATGGGGGATGTCGTGGCCTAGTGGTTAGAGAGTTTGACTCCTAACCCTAAGGTTGTGCGTTTGAGTCTCGGGCCGGCAATACCACGACTGAGGTGCCCTTGAGCAAGACACCGAACCCCCAACTGCTCCCCGGGCGCCGCAGCATAAATGGCTGCCCACTGCTCCGGGTGTGTGTTCACGGTGTGTGTGTGTGTTCACTGCTGTGTGTGTGCACTTTGGATGCAAAGCACAAATGCTGAGAAGATAAGTTGTTAGGCCATACATCAGTAAAAACTATTTTTGCTGTACTGTCAGCCGGTGCTCATAGCACGTGTTCTTCAATTGCACGTGAATGTGGCGGCATGTGCTGTAGCCTGTATCATTTCATATCAAAGTGCAAAAGAAACTACGAGCATGCAATGGCATAGTTATGTCATCAGTTAAGTAATTAAGTTACCAAAAAGGCAATTAAACTTGAAACTGTGCATGAATGTTATATATGAGTCACATTTAAGAACATGTCTCTGAAATGCAGTGGGTTTTCAAATCTGTCCTGGTCTGGAGCAGCCCAGCATCTAACAGTCTCCCTCATCTAACACACCCGATTCACGTCAGCTCATATATATATATATATATATATATATATATAAAAAATTGTGTGTGTGTGTGTGTGTGTGTGTGTGTGTGTGTGTGTGTGTGTGTGTGTGTGTGTGTGTGTGTGACATATAGAAATTACATTATATTACATATAATTTATCTATCACTTTAACCTGTTATTGATGTCTTAATTATTTAATGTGTGTTCAAATAAATTTAACTCTTGTAAATATTTTGTATGATATTCACTTTTACATTGCTATATCTCAACAATGGATTGGAAGAAAAAAAAACAGTTTGAAACATCATTAAACTCAAAATGATGGTGCAGATCACATATAAACTTCCCCTATCGTGAGGCGTGAAGGACAGATCAGACGGTTTTGGCACTCTTTACCTAATCCTTAGGGGTCTGAACTTCTGAACAGGTGGTTTATGTCTTCAGACTGACATAAGAGCAGTTCAGAGAGGACAGAACCAGGCAAAACTGTTCCTTATTTAGGGCTTAGGTGTCTCAAACCCATCTGCTTGTCACGATGGTCTCCCTGTGGAAACGTGACTAACAAGCCAAACTGAGCTCTTAAGGGTCTTAGAGTTATGTAACTCTTTACAAGATAAGCAAAAGTACTGAAAAGCATCATCAAAATGCAACAGAAATTATAACATCAACAAAAAATTTCACTGAAATTTTACACAAATAAAAAAGTGTTAATAAGCCCCCCAAAAAACAAAAACATAATCAAAAAACCTATGGGAATCACAAAGTGTCCTACATGGGGATAAAAATAAAAGTGAAGCATCACTAAAATCCAAAGGAAAGCAAAGAGCATCAACAAAATCCTACAAAGAAAAAAAAAGGTGTTTAAATGTGTATCAACAAAAATCTATCAAATTGATTGAAATTGAAGAGCATCATCAAAATTCTACCAAGTGAAAAGTATAAACAAAATTTTACAAAAAGTATAACTGAAAGCCTATTAAAAGTGAAAAGAGTGAACATCAAAAATCTAAAAAAGAAAAACGTAAACCATCACTGAAGTGCAATGTGAAGAATTAAAGCATCAACAAAATCTCAAGCATCGAGTTTTTAGAAGAATTTAATAAGACAATTTAATAATTAAGACAAAATAAATTACTTTAATGGGTCTGTTATGGGCAGAATGTGCACTAATCACACACATTTCCCACAATTCCATGCACCAGGGCCACCTCAGAGGGAAACAAGACTCCCGTCATTCTGCTACCACAAAGCTATGAAAGTCTTCTTGTGACCCCTTTCTTTAAACTGTTTACCTAAGCAAGGAAACACCTCTTTAGTTTGTTAGTCTCTATGGAAATATCAAAGTTTGTCTCATGATTATCTCATGATAATTTCAGTTTGATTACACTGGCCCTGTTTCCATTGCAAGGAGAAGGTATGCTTTACTTGCACCTCCTTTCATGAAACAGTTACCAGTTTGTCACCACCTAAGCCCATGCTATATTTTGAATACAGCCAAGATTACAACCAATTATTTAACCAATATGACACAAACATTTGTACTGTTGTTACCGAGTATGAGCAGTTTCACCTTAAGCCTACATCCGAATCGGTGCCTTAAGTTGACAAAGACAAGTTAATATTGAGTAACTTACACTATATTTACAGTTACTTGTTTTTACCAACGTAAATAGTTCCAAACAAATGCAACACACAGTACAGTAGGTGGTGTTTTGTTCATGAATGAATCAGCATCTTTGAACGAGTCTATTGAGTGAATGATTCAATGACTCGCTCATGAACACAGTCACTCGTTTAGCTGCTTAATGAATCAGTGTTTGGAACTAATCAGTTGAATGAATGATTTCCTCAACAACAGTCATTTTTCAGAGTCGCTGAAAACATCTTCCAATAATGCATCAGATTGGAAATATAAATATAAATAACTGGATTGCAATTGATGCAAAAAGCTTTAAAGAAATAATGTTTTCATAATCAGTCATTGCTGACACAGGAAGTGACGCCCATTTGTAATGAAAACAAGCCTTACATTGTCATGCAAATCAGCAATTTTCAAAACATTTTAAAAAGAAATTTCTCATCACGGTGTGGAAGCTTTAGTAAATGGGACTGCCAGAGGATATACGAAGCCCACATCTAGAACAAGTTTGATAATGATACTTCCCAGCTGCAGTTTCCACCTGCTAAACCTTCAGAGATCATTAATGAAGATGGAAACCAACAAGCAAGATATTCAAACTGACAGAGATGAGCAACCACAGAGTGGAACCACAGATCATTAAACAAAAATAAATTACCAATCTTGCAAAATACATATTTGAGAAATTAGGATAACATCTTCAGGATGCATTTCACTTGTAGCTAACAGATTATTACTGATGTCTGGCAGGTCATCTGGTTATCTTAAAAACAGAATGGAACAGAGGATGATGATGATGATGATGATGAATATGAATTCCAGTAATCCAAAATACTAATGATAAGTGGTTGCACATGATTTATTGTCAAATGAGAGGCAGAAGGGGGAAAACAACAGCTGGAATTGCTTATTACATCACCTCAGCTGCTGTTCAAATTATAACCCAAATGTTAGCAATTTTCAAATGTTGTGAGAGCAAATAAATGTGAATTAACAAACAGACAAACAGATGATGAATGGACAGACAAATATTTGTATAGACACTGCAGACCTGATAAATACTGCAAAACAACTGCCTGTTTCTCAAGAATAACTACTGGTCTAAAAAAAAAAAAAATTAACATTTGCACCTGTATGCATAATAAAACCAACATCAAAATACACAAGGATGTATTTAATAAATGTTTTAATCAAAATCTTGAAAAGAAAAGGGGTTGTGTGGAGGTTAGGTTTAACCTTATTGGATAGAACCAATAGCCTAAACCTAACCTTTATACAAACAACAGAAGTCAACGGAAAGTCCCCAACATGATCGAAAAACAAATGTGCATGTGTGTGTTTGTGTACTGATGGCTTTTTCATACTTAGTGACACACACCTTAGTGCATACTTGACCTGACAAGCATGATCTAAACACAAATTCACAAACCTTAATGTTGTCCTTCTTTACAATCTGGTCCAACTTCATCTATAAATCTAAACCTGTCTGTCTAGCACTTTGCCTCAAACTCTGCACTCCTTCCCCAAAACATCATTAGAAATGACTCTAGGCTGAACTTCATGCATGTGATCGTACATGTGCTTTTCACCCTCTAGACACATTCAGCTCTTAACATCAGAATCACATGAGTACTAGATTCCATATCGCAAAACATTGGTTTAAGTGTTGCAAGACAGAGCACTTTTTATGTTAATGTACTGTATTTACTGTAAAAAATGATTGCCTTTTAAATGGTAAAAGACCATACTTTTAATGTGACACTTTCCATTAGGGTAATCATTGAAATAAATGTTTCTTCTTAGTTATGTACATTAGGGTTTCATGGTACATCTTACTTTGTTAAATCAATGTTTATTGTATTATTTGAATGCCACATGTGTTATTATGATGGTGTTTTGTATTTATCCATGATGCTGTGTGCATCTTCTATATATTAATATTTACCTCAACTTGTGATGAACTTTGATTTATCATGTCTTTCTCTTTACCTTCTGTGTTATTATGCCGGTTGCCAGTATAAGTTAAAGCATCAGAGTGGTTATGCTAATTCATCAGAAAAAAAATCCTTTTAGATCTGCTGTTTTGTTTGTTTGGTTGTTTTTAAGAATTTTTTGTTTTTAAATTAAAACGTAAAATTTACAGGTTGCTCTATAACATTTTTTCAGTAAATTTTACTGAATTATTCTGGAAACCACAGCCGGCAGTTTTATTTTGTAAAAACAACAGGATTGAGGAATGCACCTTAAAACAACTTTTTACTTTTTTTTTTGGAAAATTAAAGTTATACAGTAAATAAATGCCAACAGGAAATTAAACAACATCTGGAATTATGTAATACAGCACTCAAGCTTCTATATTGCATATTTGGAACCCAAAACTAAATCCAAATGTTAGTAAATTTCAAATATTGTCAGAGCAAATTAATGTGTGTTTACAAGCAGAAAGCAAACAGATCAAAAACGGAAAATGTTTCTAAGGGATTTGTGTGGGAGAGACAACAGGAACTCCAACGCTCACTCCAAACCAAATTGCATTAGTGTTCAACAGTGTGTGTGTGTGTGTGTGTGTGTGTGTGTGGTGTGTGTGTGTGTGTGTGTGTGTGTGTGAGTGTGTGTGTGTGTGTGTGTGTGTGTGTGTGTGTGTGTATGGATATGAATCTCTGAGTGAGACCAAACTGCAGAACGCCTGTTCACTCACAAAACACACACCCTAGCATGCTATGCAAAGTAAACTTGGTCTAATCCTTGTCATAAATCAGGTCTCTGTCCCTCAACATTATAACAACAGCCTGAAAAATAAGTATATATTAATTACACATGCATTTAATTACACATGCACTCAGGAAAAAATAAAATAAAATAAATAACACCAAACGCTAAGAAAAAGGTGGTGCCAGGTTTTTTTTCTGTGCCTTCAGCTGGACAACTTGGCTGAGACCATGTTGGCAACAGCGTGAAGTACAAATGCACATACTTTCATGAGGCTTTCCTCCAAAGTCCCGCCAGTTATTCCCAAACCCTTTTACAGCTGACACTCCCAGAGCTCAAAAAACCTCTGAGTCATGTGCAATTCTCTAAAGAAACCCTTTCTCTACCCTGAGCTGAGTGCAAAACAGCAAGTCATTCAATGCCGCAATAACGGAGAGGGCATGCAGAGTTAGTCCTTAAACCAGGCAACAGGTTTAACACTCAGATGGGAGGTAAATAAAAGGCTTTCTTACCTGACTTGCGTTTGGATCCATAATCCCTGTAAAAAAGGCAACAGCAGAATGACATAGTAAGTCACAGTGATACAATGTCCTGCAGCAGACAGCTGTCACACACACATGCGCACACACACACTAGAGATGCAGTGAGAGCAAGATGTGTGCCAGGGCAAGGAACGAGTGTGCGTTAAGATCAAATGAGCCAGCTGCTATCACCACAACATCTGATCATGTGACCTAAACAGAACCATAGCTCTTTCTCTATCCTTTCATCCCCCTGTCTCTCCTCTCATCCTCCGGCTCTGGGATAAAAAGGGAGGATCTCTTAACACACCCTGATTAATAGATCAGAATGACACCCGGCCTGTGTGTGGCGCTTATCCATCAGTGAAAAATTAAGTTAAACGGTGACAAGGGAAGAGATCTGTTAATGAAAAGTGATGCAAATGCAGGGAACAATAAAATTTAGCAATTGTGCAGCCACATACATTGGACACTCACACAATGGAAAGATGAATGGAAAGAAGACAACAGCACAAATAGAATAACTATATTATTACATTTTCTGAAGAAAATAAGTGGTACGCGTTTTTGCAAAACTGAATGTTGAAGTTGGCCTGAGTACTTAGCATTATTGTTAGACGGTTTTTAAAGTGGGTGCTCTCTCTATGATATTGTGGTCGATGTGTCGATGGTTAATAGCATCACTAATAACATCCTAAACCATTAAAGAGCATCTTAAAGGAGTCATTTCTGCATTGTAATGACTGCTAAGTATGCAAAAGTAATGTTAAAATGTTCTGAAGTTTCAAGCTGAGAGAAACACATTTAAGTCTGCTGACTCCTCACCTTGCATGTTATTTTTTTAGGTACTACTGCACTGAAACGTAAATATCTACTGTAGCTTCTTGTGGGCAGTACTTAATTAAAAAAAATATGATCTTTAAACAAAATAAGAAATATTCACACATTGTCGTCCTATTTAAAAGCTCTTAATGCATTGTGTTTCCTTCTTGAGGATCAGTGAATGTTTGTGTACGAGTCCTACAATCTCAGTGCGAAAAGATGGATCTAAAAATCTTACAGTCACTGTTGGAAAGGGTTCAAATATGCAGAAGATGCTAGAAAAGAAAAACTGATCATCCAGGTAACAACGCATTGTAAACTTTTGAACTGGTTCATTTGTCTTAAACTGCTTTTATAAAATGGAAGCATTATTACAAATTAATTAAATTATTATTAATAATATTTTTATAAATGCATTTAAATTTAAAATATTAAATACAGCAATTCTGCAGTTCTGTCTGGTCATGAAGTTCACTAGCCTAATGGTTGTTGTTTAGTGTTTCTAAGCAGCATAAACATAATTTAGAATGTACAGTAACAGGTGGCTCCCCCAAACATAATTTATGTCTAATAAATTTATAACGAAGAGTTTAGTAAACATGCAGTAATGCCAATAATGTTGTTGCATAATATAACTGTACTGAAGTGGCTGATGAAGTTCCATTTGAATAGGTGGATTTGAATAGATGAAGTTTATTACATGACATACATTTAATGAAAAACAAAAACAAACTCATTCATGGCCGGTATTCATGGTATTTCCCTAAAAAAACCCTTAAGGGCTCTTGCTTAATATCTCCCCATCTAGTCCAAAATATGACAAGGCCTCCATCTTCTCTGCATTTCTTTCTTTTCATCATTCTCTCGCTCAGTCTCCTCCTTTGTGACTCCTGTGGGAGAATGAATGCTCTCTTTTTCAGATCAGCAGTATGAGGTCACTGCAAATCTTCTAGAATGAACTCCTTTGTAGCCAAATAGAGGCAGGACACTGTGCTAAAAGCCCTAAATCAGAGAGATCTGTTATCTGTCTATAAAAGGAAACTGCCACCATTAAAATGGATGTAGGACAGGACATTTATGAATATGTCCAAAATGAACAGTAGAAAAATCCCCAGTTTTAAGAGACCAAAGCATGCCAGTATCTGCATCAAGTATCATACTACAGTCTTGTAGGGATAAAAAAAATAAAAATAAATAAATAAAATATAATTATATTGGGTAAATAAATGCCTCTTCTTTAATTAATAAAGCAAAAACTACAAACTATGCATTCATAAGTCCATTCATCAATATTAAGTGTTGAATTTTTTGTTTTTTAGTAACATTATTTAAAAGAAATGCACAGAAAAAAATGATTCATTCAATTTACTAATTTTTTTTATGGTAAGTGGTTGCAATCAATTTATTTTAGCTACGTTTAAATAAACAAATTTAGCTGAACTAAATTAGTTTATTTAAATGTACTGTAGCTAAAATAAATTAATAGCAACCACTTACCATAAAAAAATTTAGTAAATTCAATGAATCATTTTTTTCAGTGTGTGATCATTTGCATATCGAATTGTGATTGGTCTTCTTTCTTGCATTTAAAAAGTAAACTAGAAACGCTTTCTTTACATGCAACCAAGAACTAAACCTTTAGGAAATCCACATAAAGGTTCATTTTAAATGCTTGTCGTGCATGGTTTCCATGGCTGAAATTCAGTAAATAGTCTCTGCCAAACCTCTTCAGACCAATTGTTCAGGCTGTTAACCTCTTGAGTCGTATCTAATAGTAAATACTTCACATTCATCGCTTGAGACTGTTTAGCAGAGTAAGTGTTATTGGAAGTGATTGGGTCTGCAGGTAATATATGGCATCACTTGGGTCGCCCTAAAAAGTTTCAGACAAAAAATCTACAGTTCTCAGCTTTATCACTCCCAGAGTCACTATTAAATGAGGGGCACCATATGATGACTGGTGAGGAAAGGCAGGAAATGGTAGTTCACACTGATTGGGCACCGCTCTGTTCATTCACTCCACCTGACCATAAAAGAGTCAAGTAATATCTATAAATCCACAAGTGATGCATTGCATTCTGTGGCTTCCTCTGTTATGTGTCTTGGTGATATCTTCATAAAGTCATCTCTGGCATTTGCTGTGGTCTATTTAAATAGCAGGCCTGTTCAGTGTTTGTCAAACTCATGGTGGCCACCAGCTCAGACTGCAATGAAGTGTGTAAATTATGCACTGACTTTCAACAAGGTCAACTTTCTTAATATTTTACATTTAAACATATAGAATGTTAAATAAATGTTAAATGTTAAAGGTGAATTTTGATGTGCAGTCATCAAATCTTTTGGTGAACAGTTCCTAAAAGAACCATAGATGCCAATAAAGAGCCATAACTTTTAAGAACAGTATTAAATATAAACAGGGCGACAAATACACAATCCCACACATTCACAGGCTAATGTTACTCCTTGAGTTGCAAAGAAAAGAACGTTTATGCAGAAGTGCTTGACATCTACCTTATGCAGTGAAATTGAATGGCTCTCAGAGAAGTGTGCTACTTCTAAAGTTCTAGAATATTCCTATCCCGGAGAGTCCTAAACTGCAGGAACGTTATGCTTGCCTTGATTAGTACAAGGCCCTGAGCAAAAAATTAAGTAAAAAAAAAAAAAAAACAAGAATGAGCCCTTTACAGTGGAATAAAAACAGAACATTAATGATAAATAAAACAGAACAGGACAAAGAGAAGAAGAGAAACACTGTGCCAGCACTGGGCTTTGATCATTCCGTTACATCATTGTGAACATGAGATGATTAGAATATCAGACTGAAGTAAAGGATTTTGACAATCTAGTTCAGTAAAACAGATGATGTGGAAGTAGAGCTGAGAGAAACCAAAGAGAAGCATAAGAGAGTAATAGTACTGTTTACTGGACATGTACACTACCTCTCAGAAGTTTGGGGTCGGTAAAAAAAATTTTTTTTGCTCTTCTGTAAATGCAAAGCTGCATTTTCAGCATCATTACTCCAGTCTTCAGTGTCTCATGATAAATCATTCTAATATGCTGATTTGATTTCAAGAAACATTTCTTATTATCAGTATTGAAAACTGTTGTGCTGCTTAATATACATCATTAAACAGTTATTTCATTATTATTAACATAAACATCAAAAGAACAACATTTATTTGAAAAAGAAATCTTTTGTAACATTTTACATGTCTTAACTTTCACTTTTGATCAATTGAATGCTTCCTTGCTGAACAGAAGTGTTAATTTCTTTCAAAACTTTTGAACAGCATGGTTCATCATCTGTTGTTCCAGTGTGTTTAATAGAGTTCAGAGGTTCTGAATCAGTTCCAAACACCTCAACAAAGCTCTTGCACAAGCTTAAACTCATGGCATCTCACTGTGCATGTGGAGGAGTGTCAGTGACTGAAGGTGGGAGTTAGTGGTGCAGCGGTGAGGTGTATTTACCGGCCTGAGCATCTGCAAAGCATTAGAGGGGCTGAGGGGTGAACAGTCTCATGAGGTGAGAGCGGGACGGGTGGAGGACGGGAGGTGTGGAAAGGAGGGAAATGGGTGGACCTGCTAACCAATGAGCCCTTACACAGAACTGTACTAAACACATTTACCAGAAAGAAAGAAACTAACTAGCAAGAGTGTTCTGAGTGTTTTTGGCTTATTGCTGTGCAGTTGATAGTGTTTTGGGCATTTCTACAGCATTGCTAGTTGGTTGCAAGGCCCAAATCAAACCAACCCTGAGTTACTATGATTTTTTGTTCCTTATTACAGCCTGGGTCCCTCCTCAGCGCAATGTCAAAGAAAAGGAATATTCACACACAACCATACGCACCCAAGAAGAACAAAAATACCAAGAAATGCCACGGAACGCTTAATAACTCAAGCCTCTGGCTGCCTCCTCTGGTTTCTATCATTGTTTTCTTTCTGCGTCAGTGTGGACGGGAAACTGGACCATGTGTTACAACACAAGACTTCTGAGCTACAAACAGATCTAGCACTTACTGAAACTAAACCTTCATGATGCATGTTTACAGAGAGCACAGAGATCCAGAGGAACTTCACACTCTCAGCTCCTGAACTCTCTCGATGGTTCACTGATGTTTAGATCTGGTGATTGGAGAAGGTGTCTGAAATCAATCTGCTGTTCCTAAAACCATTCTGTATTTGTTTGGGAGACATTGTTATTGTGTAACAATACCACAACATCCACCTGGTCCAATCTGACTCATGTTTGTTGGCTGTTGTACGCTCATGCAGAGCAATCACAGAGGCAAACGGTTCCGAACAGCAAACCTATTCGGTTTTAGGAACTACGCTGGAAGATGACTCAACAGAGCACAGTATTTTTTTCGATTGTTGGGGGGTTGTAAGAGTTTTAGGACTATTTCGCCATGTTTCTGATTTTGTTCTGCCAGTTTCGGTTCTCATTGACTTCCACTCTATTTTACCTACAGTGGAAGTCAGTGGAAACCAAAACTGTTTGGTTATCAACATTATTCAAAATATCTTCTTTTACATTCCGCAGAAGAAAAAAAATCATACAGGTTTGGAAAAACACGTGGGTGAGTAAATGATGGCCATTTTTGGTTGGACTATCCCTTTAAGGGCTAATGTACAGTACATTCTTGTGGCGCCATCAGCCAATCAGTATTGTCATGATGTAATTTTCCTTCCATTTTTAACATTAATTTGCTCCATGAACATTCCTGCGATATGCAGATATGCCACATGAAACAGGCCTTTAACTTTGAACTAAATCACAATTATTTTTGGCTATCCTCTGTCTTTTCTCTGTGTCTCTTTGTCTGTCTCTTTCCTTGACTGATCATTATATCAGGCCTTCAGGCAACAGCACTTTAGATAATTAACTAGTTTTATCCGGCATTAACCCCCTGAAGAGACACACAATAATACTTCACTGTGACCAGTGACCACCTGGGTTTGCACCTAAACCAACCATTTGTGACAGACTCTCCATTGAATGAGTCTTTCAGTCTTTCATACAAAATCACTTTACACTTTGAGACCTGTTTTATGCCCAGATGCCTATAACCTATTACACATGCCTTCCATATTTTAAATTAACACTTTAAATGTTGATAAAACATTACAAACCACATATAATTTATATATAACATATTTTTCCAGACTATCTAATCGGAGTGTATTTATTTCAAGCACTGCGATCAGATGCCACTTGTTTCTCTAATGGGTTTAGGTCAGAGTCCCCACCACATTTAATTACACAGAAAGACTACAGGACAACCAGGATTTACAGCACTTCATGTGGGAATACACAGACTACCAACAACCATCCATCATACCAGCTAATAAAAAAAATGTTCCCCTGTACACAGTTGGCAAACAGAGAGAGACAAGTGAGAGAAACTGCGCAACATCAGATGGTCTAAAATAGCAAACGTCTGTTTATGGTGGAAACGCTGCTCTGATCACTGCCATCTGTCTCAGATCTGATGTCAGTTTATGGGTTCAATACATGGAAGAGTGGACACACGGAGAGATAGAGGGACCTTAAGCTATTCTTTCTCTTTTTTTTTGGGGGGGGGGTGATTTTGAATGTTAATGTTATTTCTTGTGTGACTGTGTACAGTAATACTTACAGTACTGTAGGTTCAATTTCTACAGCCATGATATCGCAATTCTGACTGTACTGGATAGCAGCTTTTGACACTCTATTGCACAGTTAAGGGTAAAACACTCTCCAGGGTGCTCTGAACGCATGCTGCTGTATTCACAGATCTCCTGGGACTCCAGTCGCTTGTCTGTAAACTCTGGATATGTAAAGAATTCTGTCTGGGTGGGAAAAAATGTGTCTGACAGGAAAAGCAACCAGCCAGATTGTATTTTAATTATGTGTGTGAGTGTGTGACAGAGAGAGACTAACAGACAGCAGGCGACCATCAGCTAAATACTAGTGCATATAACAAATTATATAAATGATATATATTAGATTTTTACAACATCAACCAAAAATGTGTAGATTCCATTTCCAGCATGTAGTGTCCAAAATTAACACTCAACAAGTCCGAAATCAAAATGAGCATTGACATTAAGTAACTGGTTCCTGAAGATTCCTATGGAAAAGGCTTTTTAAATGGTAATAAAACAATGGATAAGAATTCAAGTCTATAACAGTGGAAGCGTTTAGATTGCCCTCTAGTGGTCATAACCGTTAATCTACACTGACAATTTGATCATGTCAGGATGGGTTGTTTCTGTTTGCTCGGAAAGTATGTATTTATAATGCAATTTTTTTCCCAATCTAAGCTTTAAAAATTCCAAAATTCCTGAAAATATTACATAAGGTGTGTGTATAGAAACAATCTGATTTAAAGAATTAAATCAGAATTAAATAAGTTTTTCTTTTACAAAAAAAAAAAAAAAAAAGAAAGAAAAAAAACATAAAAGTGACAATTAAATCTTCCATAATTCCACATAATGACTTTGGGGTTAAGAGAATCAGACAAATGCAAGGAAAACGTTCACTTTTCACGTTTTGTCTGTTTAAGATGCAGTTTTCAAGTATTCCAGCAGATGGCTCTAAATAGTCAATTTCCCCTTTGCTTGGGGGAAAAAAATAAAATAAAAAACGTTATGCTTTCAAATATTTACATTTTAGATTTTTGATATTTCTAATCTAAGCCATTGAGGGATTCAGTAGCTTACTTCCACAAAATACTGTGAGAACTACACTGAAAATGCACAAAAGATGGAACATTTCACATATACTGTAATTACAAAGAAACAAGTAACACATTGAATTAATATGTGTAGACAAACTGAAAGAGTATTCAATAATCTTCAAAAAGTAATTTTTGCAATGTGATATTAGACAAACTTAATGAGTTACTACTAAAGTCCTGACAATCCTGGTACACGCCTAGCAGCATAGTATATAAAATCACTTTCCCCCTCCAATTTATGATAAATGTTAAACACAAAATATCTGACTCCCTGAATTCACTGTCCAATCTTGTCTAGCAGTAATTATGAATTAGTTGTGGCTGATTCTGAGTTTTCAAAGAGCATCTTTGTCTATCTTCTTCAGATGGATGAACTGTGTTAACGGAGAGGTTTCATTGTCCCTGAGAACAGCCGTGCAGCACAAACACAAGTCTTAACACTCAGGAAGGGAAATATTGTGATTTCCAAAGTACTGGTATGGAATCAGTTACACGTTTGAAATCAAACCAGTGTGAATATTACTTCAGGTGGGAAATCTGATCATAGATCAGTATTTACTGAAAGTGGACAAGCTCTCAAGATCAAGAGTGCTCATGTGTGTGTATGTATGTGAAATCTTCAGTAAATCAATAATTCATATCCGTCTAAAAACAGAAACACTAGCAGCACACTTATACGGCACAAATGCATCTCAAATTTCACCTTCACTTCAACCGTCCTGACAACAGACAGACCACATTCAACCGATCCATTATTCCACATCATTCAATGAACTCCATGACTCCACATCTCTCCTAGAAGGAAAATCTATGTAATGGTACAAAATGACCATCTGTTTCGAGTGATAATAATCTGGCAACATGAGTTTAACAGTTCATAGTGGCAAATGATTGTAATATTTCCCAAGTAATACAATTGCGAGCTTGAGCCAGACATCTGGTCATTTAAAAGAATAGTTCATCCAACAATGACAATTCAAGATATTTTAGTAATACAGTAATATTTTTTTTATGTTCTTGAAAAAAGTCCCTTCTGCTCACCACTGCTGCATTTATTTGTTTAAAAATACAATAAAAACAGTAATATTGTGAAATGTACCATATTAAAATAACTGTTTCATACTTATATTAAATATATGGTAAAGCTTCAGTGTCACATGATCCTTTAACATTCAAAAGAACACAAATCTTCTGGAACATTATAAATGTATTTACTGTTAATTTTGATCAATTTAATGCATCTTTGCTGAATAAAAGTATTAATAAATATATTAAAGGTATTAATTTATTTAAAAAAATAATAATAAAATAAAATACTACTGATCCCAACCTTTTTGCATGTTCTAATAACACTAATCTCTCCTCCATTCACAACAAAGCTAGCTAAAATCTGATTGCCTGCACACGTTAATATGTATGAAAGCATTTGAGTGTCGCTTTAAGTCATTTCAAGTTTCTCACATAAGTTTAAGAAACTGAAAAAAAAAAAAAACAGGACAGTTAGTGTGAACAGCTGAGCAGAACGTATGCCACTGCTAAAGAATTAATATATTTATATATAAACCGATACATACATTTGTGTGGCAAATTACAGTATATCTACTGCTAGACATATACAAATTAAGTGTATGTACAGTAAAATCTAAAGTGTAAGTGAAACTTTAATAGTGACACAAACACACACACAGACACTGATCACTGATAGGATGCTCACCACACACACAGACACACTCTCTTAAAGATCAGGGCCCCTGTTTCATTTTGATTTACTAACTGTTGGACTCTAAGTGATTCAGTCTGTGTATATCTGACACTGAGAGACCTACTCATCCAGCTTAGGTTGATATTAATTCACCTATCATATACAGCTGAACACGACACAAGCAGACACATAAAATCACAAGAGTTGCACTGCAGATGACAGACAATTATTTATTTATTTATTTATTTATTTCTGGATAGCTACAGCATGGTTGTAAAGAGTGAGCAGTGTGTGTGTGTGTTGGTGTGTATGTGTGTGTGGTTGTGTGTAGCCACTGCAGCATGAATGTGTTTTGAACATGAAAATAGATTGCCTACTTCATATCACCAGGGAGAAATCCAGACAGAGGGAAAGAAAACCCGAGAATTTAAAATGAGTATGTGACGGACAGCTCCGAGTACAGAAACAGTGCCACAGAAAAGACAACAGAACAGAAAAGCAACAGGAAAGAAAAATACAAAGACTCAAGGATAAAAAAAAAAACGGTCTTAGACTCGCGTTCATTTTTCGTTCCACCTCTTCAGCAAACAGAGCTGCATACAGGAGATTACAAAATAAAATAAAATAAAAAACTTTGATGCTCAAGTCATTTGTACTGCTTTAATAAGTACCACTTATTTATATTTAAAATAATTAAATGAAAATAAATAATTAATATAATTATATACATTACTGTTCAGATTTTTGAATGTTTATGACAGGAGTGTCTTATGCTTACCAAAGCTGCATTTATTTGATCAAAAAATACAGTAACAACAGTTATTTTGTGAAATATTAATACAATTTAAAATAACTGTTTTCTATTTGAAATTTTTAAATGAAAACATTTCTTATTATTATCAGATTTCAAAACATAAAAAATTAACAAATTCAAATCTAAATAAAAAAATATTAACATTATCAGTGTTTAAAACAGCTGTGCTGCTTAATATATTTGTGTAAACTGTGACAAATGTATAGATACTGTATATTTTTCTAGATGTGTTTGTAACATAAATGTCTTTACTGTCACTTTTGATCGATTTAATGCATCCTTGCTGAATAATTTTTTTTTTTTTTTTTTTTTTTTTTTTTATAAAAAAATCTTATTGACCTCAAACTTTTAAATGGTAGTGTAGCAAACTAACTATTCCTAACATGGGTTTCTCCTTCTCTTCTCTATTAATTTTTTCTTGTCAGGTTTTTCTTTTGGCTCAATTTTTCATGGGATTCATGGGAGCTAATTATGGCCCAGCCAGGGGGAAGCCGTTCATACACACTCACAGAGGACTGTGCACATCCACATCAGTGTTAATTAAACAATACCATCCCTGTGATTAAGAGGTGTCGCGTTGGGAGTAACTATAAGCTGGATAATGAAGAAAAACTGTGGTTCTTTCTCTTTCACACATAGAAACACATTTGCACCTCTCTTCACACACACACACACACACACACACACACATTCTCTTACATTTAAAAAGTGACATTCTTGAGAGCCAAATTATAAAAATTCTTACCAATCTAATCTAAGGAAAGCATGTAAATACAGCAAGAGGTTCAAAAATGTACACAACACCATGCAGAATGTGTGGGAGTGTGAGAAATCAGGCAAGTCTGTAAGCAGCATGTATACTGTGTACAGCAAATGTTCTGAATACCCAGAAAACACTGCATGGAATATTGTGTTCCACAATGCATCTTCCATTTCCAGTGCCATAATAAATAAAATAACAAATGACATCTCTTTAATATCAGAACAGATTCTCCAAGAAATTAAATTGAGACTTTTTTCTCATATGTTTCTCCTTAATCATTGATATACTATTATAATTTTTATTGTTATTTGATTTTATTTTGATATTTTCCAATTTTACTTTAATTTTAGGTCAAGTTTTAGTACACTTTTATCTGTTTTTTTTAAGAGACAAAATTGATGCATCACCCTTTGAACTTTTGTTGTTCCTACATACTGTTTCACATATTATTATAAAAAAATACTATGCATCATACGGTGTTGTGTAGTATGCATTAAGCAGTACTGTATTCCATTCCAAATATAGCCATAGTATTATATAAGTGTGAATGCATTCATTTTGGTTGCTCTGTGCAAGAGAATGTGCAGACATTTATTTGTGAAGGTCTGTGTGACACTCACTCTACGGGAGGGCTGATATCATCTGGTTTGGTCTCAAAGAAGCGGAGAACTTCTTCACTCTGCGAGATCTGGGGAGGAAGCCGGACCAGCGCCTGACAGACAGACAGGACATGAAACCGGACAATCAGAACCCAAACAACAGAACAATCACCCAGAGACACAGCAGACTAATGAATCCCCACTATACCAAATGCTACTTCCTTTGAAATCTCCATAAGGGTCAATGATAAATATGCATATCCAAGGTGAAGAAAAGGAAAAGTCTTGTAAATTCAGCAAGAGAAAACCTTATTTTTTTTGCATGATTTGGATTTTTAATGTTTGGAACACTACAAAAAAAAAAAAAAAAAAAACTAAGAAAACTCTACTTGTGATTTTAATTTAAATTCCTTGACTTGGATCCTAAAGGTGGAATTTTGCTTCAACAAATCGCACAAACATTTGTCTAACAAATTCAGTCTGTGTTGTAACTGCTTTGGAAGCTCTCAAAAATGATTTGAAAATTAGAGAAAGAACAAAGGAAAAAAATAATAAGGAAAGAGGGAGAGAGACAACTCCTCTGAAGAATCCCTGGAGTAAACCCTGTTATTTATTTATCTTTGAAGAACACAACGCAATTAAATGGAGATGGTTTGTCTAATTAAAGCTTTCAGGAAATAGCTGGTAAACATCATGCATTTAAGCCCTTCAAAGACACATCCCTCTCTCTGTCATGAAGGGAATTTGAAGTGTAGAGGAAATCTGGAGGAATTAAGTTATCTAAATGTCATATAATAAACTGCCACATAATTAAAGGCTGATTTAAATAAATGTTAAACAAAAGCTGTCAATTTAGAGTGGTTATTTAAAAAATAATAATAAAAAAGAAACTTAATAAAATCATAATAAAATTATAAATGAATTTTTTTTTTTAATAAAATTATAAAAAATAAAATAAAATAAAACATGTCCCCTGAACCATACAAAAACTCCATAGGAATTGTACTAATATTTTATTTTATTAATTTTTTGTTTGTTTGTTTGTTTTGCAAATCAATATTATCCATTCTTTATAAGCATAAAGTCTTTGTGTGCATCTTATAGAAGACACATTTACGTTAATATTAAGTCTATGTTCAAAACTATTTTTGGATGTGTATTTTTAATGTCTTTCATGTAGAAGTCATGGAAATTGTTGCCACAACAGCAGTTACCTACCTCGCTGTCTCAGCCCACTTTAACAGCTGCTCTCCAGTGTGTGTTTATGTATGCTGTTGTGTGTATGTGTATGTGTGTGTGTGTGGATTGTTTAAAAAAAAGTGGGCTCTATTCCATCAGGAAGGAGGGGGAAGGAAAGAATAGGAGACAAGTCACTCAAGGGGAAAAGATAAAGAGAAGGAGAAATAGAGAGAAGGAAGTCGTTAAAGCCCCTCAAACTAATTTTAAGGGTGTTATTGGGTAACCTATAGCTACTGGCAAAGTAAACATGACAGTGAACACCGATAAGTGCAAGTGTCTGTTTGCTGTAATTTATATGCCTGTGTAACCCAATGTGCCGTGTTTGTGTAGACTTTAACAGAATCATTTTCATGTGCTGCAAGAAATTTGTTGTTCAGCACATTAGCATAATCATATTTTAACAAGATGGGAGATATTCTCTGATAATGAAGCAAATTCTTACTCGAAACCTGATGTGGTGAACATGCACAAAACTTCAGTGCTGCTTCTCTTTGCTTAGGGTGAAATTTGTGTTTGGGTGGGGGGCTATTGGGCTGACACTACTACTTAAGGCTTGAAACCCCCCAGAGGAAGTGAAAACAATAGGTTGGGGGGTCTTACAAATACATAAACTATATAGTTTCTAAGCATCACAGAAGTTTTACTGATAGTAAAAGAACTTAATTTAAAACAATACATAGTATGATTTGCATAGTATGATTCGCATTGCTCATTGTAAACGCATTCCTCCAGCTGCAAAATAACTTCGTTTCATTGTACCTTTTTTATATTTATCCTTTTTCAATAAATTCCATATTATCTATTTTAAGTAATTCTTCTTTGAACAGCAGTAAAAACGAAAAGGGGCTTAATGTTGAACCCTGCGGAACGCCTATATCATAACCACACTCTTTATGATGTTATCAGCCTCATATGCTAAACACACACACACATGAGTGTGAGCAACACTTCCCAATGACAACATGTGACACACACACAAACACAAATCTTATTTTCTAAATAAATTAATACAGCCTATACATATTAAATAAGAAAATATAAGCAAGCACAAAAGCACCAACAAAGAGGAAGGAAGGAAGGAAAAAGAGACTTACTCTGCAATAGTCATCAATAAAGCGTAGTCTCTTCAAGGCCACGTCTCTCACATGACTTCGTCGAAATAGGATTTTGCCTTTAAAATAAAAGTTAAAATGAAATATGTGGTCTTCCTTACAAAATCATAATATAATAACATTATGTAATAACAAAATGTTATCCATAATAAGATTACCTAGTTTCCAGAAATAGCTTTTTGTTGAAATTGCAAGAATGATTTGAATCATAGTTTGGAAAGCAGTTAGAATGCAGGAAAAATGATACACAAATCTGTTGCATTCAATTACATTGCTTTAAATTAAATTAAATTAAATTAAATTAAATTAAATTAAATTAAATTAAATTAAATTAAATTAAATTAAATTAAATTAAAATAAAATAAAATAAAATAAAATAAAATAAAATAAAATAACTACTTATCTTATTTGTGACCAATACAGTGAAAATGTTGACAGGGTAAGTAAAAATCTGGCCCAATTGGTGAAAAACATAAATCTTTATTGCTCAGACCTGCTCAGTGCTGTAAGCAAAATGCAGTGCATTTTAGAATAACCGATAGGAAAATGTTTAGAAACATGATACACAGAACAGCTACTGAAGAGAGACGCCATGTGTTGTTCTTCAGATCTGGAACATCGTAATCAGATTCAGACGTTTGGAGGAGATAAGATCACCACGTAGCACCAAGCTCCAGCTGTCATGTCTCAAGCTGTTTACGCTCAAGGAAAGACTGAGAGATCATGCAAAATGAACAAAATCCTTGTGATCAGAACCTTCATAAATCAACCGTAGATTCACCTTGACTTGTTCAGTCTCATATACTACTATTATTTTATGTGCTCCTTACACTGAAAAAAAAATGTTGTAGAAAATTTTTACTCATAAATTGCTACTAAATTTCACAAAGAATTAGAAAGTAATGACAAGTAACACTTTGAATTGAATGGCTTTTAGTCTGGTCATTTAAAATGTAACATATAAAGTGTTTAAGATGTAACTATAGCTTCAATGAAAATGGGTGAAAATACTGAATCTCACAAACATTTAATTATAGAAGTTTATAGAGAACTGATTGTACTTTGCATTTATCAAACCATGACATGGGGTCATCTATGTTAATAAAAAGAGTGCGCCTTTTAACAACAACAACAAAAATAATAATAATACCAAATACATTACAGTATATAGATATTATATTTGTATAGATAGAAATCTGATCTGTCCTAGTGGATCTAATAATCTGACTGGAATTAAACGGATAGATTTAATGGTTTGACACATGACCCTATTATTCCCTAACAAATGCTCTGAATGGATTTATAATCCACTTAATATTCTAGTTATCTAAACAATCACATTGCATTCCAGTAAATAATCTAATGGAGCAAGAAATAGTCTGAGCTAGTGTGTTCGTATTGAGGGATGTGAGAACAAACAGAGAGAATCAGAGGGACTGCTAGAAAACACTAAATGTCCAGGGAATAGAGCAGCTGCGTCAGCAAGCTGAGAAAACGTGTCTCGATCGCTCTGTGTCTCCGTCCCGCTCTTCTCATTTTCTTCTTATTGATGGCTTTTGTTCTGAGGGAACGGTGCTGCTCATCTCAATGACTCATGTGCCTGCTTCCTGCATGTGTGTAAGTCAAGAACGGAAGCACAACCCTGTCCCAGCATAACCATGACTTATTGTGCACAGATCTGCTGACACCATGTACTTGCAGGTCTGTGTGTTTGTGTGTGTGCAGAGAAGAGGAAGGAGAGGACAAACTCCTCCTAAAATCACCTGGAAGAAAAGGGATAATCCTTTTTTTGGGATCTTTCTGCCCTCCCTCGATTGGGAACTTGTCAAGAATCTGCATCTGTGGGAAGACGCAAGAAACACAACAAACACATTAATGTCATGAAAAATGTCATGATCTCTGTTTAAAATCATGGGCTCATTATTCCTGGAAACTCAATCATTTTGTTCACTTTATTTTCCGTAATTTTCCACATTTGTCCTTTTGGGGCATTTGAAGTACAAACAGCTGCAGATTATTTCTAAGTATCCCACAAACAAATGTAAATCTCAGTTCTAAGAATTAAAAACAACTACAGGAAAGCATCAACAGAAGCTGGGAGATTGTTCATGAGCTGCTCCCATGCAAATGTGACCCTGTAAGAGCTCTGACTGGAAACTCCCGGTGGGCTTTGCTCATTAGTAAGAAACATTTACAAGAAATGAGAGATCGAGTAAAAGTTTAGAAGTAGCTGCATGCTGTGGGAACCAAATAAAGAAGAAATAAATAAAGGGAAAAGATTACAAGGTTAAAGAAACTCTAAATGAAAATGAGTAATAATAATGGCATTTGATAAAAAAAAAGTATATCAACAGCATTTTAACACAAATCCTGTTGCTAGAATCTTTGAAATCTTCCCATTTAGTAATTTTAGCTGCAGATTATTTAGAAGTAAAACATATTAAAACTTTATTTATAGTCTTTAGATTTAGAATTTCTAAATGTAGTCTTAAGAATATGGAGAGAAAAAAAAGTTTGGGGCTGACAAGATTTGTTAAAGATATAGTAACGTTAAAAAGAAAATGCTCATAAAGTCTGCATTCATTTTTAGAATTTGAATCAATCATTTATTCTTGTAATGGCAAAGCTCATTTTCAGCATCATTACTCCAATCTTCAGTGTCACATGATCCTTCAGAAATCATTCTAATACGCTGATCTGATGCTCAAGAAACATTTCTTATTATTATCAATATTTAAAAAGACTGAGCTGCTTAATATTTTTGTGGAAACCATGATGCATTTTTTTCAGGATTCTTTGATAGATAGAAAATTCAAAAGAAAAGCATTTATTTGGAATGTGTCCTTGCTGAATAAGTATAAATATTAATATTAATACCTTTAAAAAAGAAACTGACCCCAAACTTCAGTGCAACATGCTGTCAAATTGAATCAATCAGTCGGTATGATTCTTTTTAATGAGTCAGTCGAATAATTGGTTAATCAATTGGTTAATCAGTCGAATAATTGGTTAATCAATAATTCATTAATTGGTTAATGAATTGAACATGAAGGATGTGATGTCTGATTCAAAATGAGCCAAAAACTCAAGGTTAACAAAGCGTTGGTCTAAATACCGTCAGGTTATTAATTTGACAAATCCAGTCAACTCAAAAACAAATGCTGCAGGAAACATTTTTATAATCTTTGGAAATAGAATGTTTAGATTTAGAATCGTTAGAGTCTTCAGATTCTTTACATTTACAATCTTTAGCTCTACCAAACTGGAAATAAAAAATACGGGAAAACTTGAAAACCGAGAGAGACATTTAGAGTTTGAGGCTCTCTTTCTGTCTTTATCTGGCTTTTCTCTCCCACGAGGCCTGTCAGAATGTCTTTTCTCTTGGTACAATAAGGTTAGACTGGAGCGAGGACACACCAGATGTGCAGCGCCTCTCACTGTTTCTGCTGGTCTTGCTGAAATATCTCCCCCAAAACCTTCTTGGTCGTGCTTTAGCATGTATCCATGGCACACAGGGAAAGGAGTATTTGAAATCTGAGCCATTCTATAATTGAGAACAGACAAAGATCACACACACACACACACACATCTAACCCCTGTGTTTATATATGTGGGGTCAATGCAAGCACAGTCGCTGGTGCACACTGATAGGGTTGTGAGGATCTGGGTCACATGGCATGAAGAATTGGAGGATAAAATCAGATCACGTCTTACAGATGTCTAACGTTTTGCACTTTCATTTTCCCAAGATCCTGAACTTATTCTGCTGATAATATCACAATTTCTGTGCTTTTTGCAGATAATATGAGTCACTCTCATCCACAGAGCAGCTACAGACACGTATGTTTACTTCACGAGTTCACCAGCCCATTCAGCCCTGCTAGATAATGGTAAACAAGCTTGGATTCCTGTCCGCGAAGGAGGCTCGAACCCAAGGCTCCGCCCCTTCATGATGGCATACAGTGTGGAGGAAAAAGAGAAATTAGAAGAGCAGAAGTGGAGGTGAAGGGATGCCGGAAGAACTGTCACTAGAACGGAGCAATGATTGCTGCTTATGTACAGTCGTAGTGATGATTAACAGGACTGGATGATTAGGCTCCTCCTGAACCTGCGTTGGGAACTTCAAGTCATTTTTAAGACATTCGGTAGATGTTGTTTAAAATGTACAATACCGGTCAAAAGTTTGGAATCATACCTTTTTTATTTTTTTTTTTAAAGGAAGTGGTACTTAATATTTTTGTGGAAACTGTGATACCATTCAAAATTTTGAGGTAAATTTTCTTTTTAATTTCAATTTCTTATTCATTTCTATTTCAAATAAATACTTTTTAACTTTCTATTCATCAAATAATCCAGAAAAAATATATCACAACATATCACAAAAAAAAAATAAGAAATGTTTCTTGAGCAGCAAATCATCAGAATGATTTCTGAAGGGTCATGTGACACTGAAGACTGGAGTAATGATGCTAAAAATGCAGCTTTTCATCACAGAAATAAATTACTTTTAAATGTGTATTCAAATGGAAAACAGTTATTTTTAATTATAATAATATTTCACATTTTTGTACTGTTTTTACTGTTATTTTGATCAAATAAATGCAATCCCGGAGAGGATAAGATACTTTAAATTTAAATTAAGAATTCTTACTGACCCCAAACTTTTGAATGGTAGTGTAGAATATTTACAATGTCTATCAGGTGTTTTTACACAAATGTGACTCTTAAGAATGTTTTCCATATGATACACTTCTTGACCCCGTTGATAGCTTGTATTGAACATCCTGTTTGAGAGCAAATGCAATATGATGCATAATTATAGCATAAAATCAAGCCTAATGATCAGTTTAACCAAAGTAAAATAAATAAAGAAAATCATTCATATGTAGAACTTTAGATGTTGTGGAGGAGAATATGTTCACTGACTAACATGCAGAGAAAAAAAGGGGGGGGGGGGAGATCATGCAACAAAAAAAAAGCAGTGTAAAGAAAATCAAGATACAGATATAAAGAATGAGAATGAATGTAGAAGGAAAGACATAATGAGAAATGGAAAAGGAAAATGGGATAAGCAAGATAAAATAGGATGAATAAAATGACAGTGAGCAGGAGAAGAAGATGATGAAGAGGCTGGGAGTGAAGGGGAAACAAAGATGTGAGTGAGAAGATCTTACTGTATTTCCCAACCACTGAGACACCTGGAAGACTTCCTGAGTCTCCATAGCAACAGGGGGCGGGGAGAGAGGAGAGCAAGCCAGTGACTGGATGACAGGGAGTGTGAAAGAGAATAGACATGAAGAATGGACAAACACACACACACATATGTATATCTATACCAACAACTCTTCAGATACAGGGTTTGAATTCAGTCTTCTTCAGTGTAATATATGTGTCTCTGTCACTTAGAAGTTAGTGAGTTTTCAGTGCGAACTGGTACCTAAACTAAAGTCAAGTGTAATTATTATTATTATTAATTATTATGTCTTGCTTTTATTTTGGGGTTAAATACGAATAAAAACATTTCTAGAGTGAGAGAGAGCGCGCGTGCACAAGAGAGAGAGAGCGAGAGAGAGTTAGAAATCACTTATAAATTGATATGCTAAAAAAGTCACATCAGCGGGCCTACATCAAATCCAGCTCCATGAGGTCTTCTGTTCAAAATGAGAGTGATTGTAACTCCAGCAAAGCCAGAGATAAGTGTGTGAGCCACATAAACCCAATGATTAGCCCTTTCAAGAGCTGCACGAGGGGGCCCTCCTGGTAAAACACAGCCAAAGAGTTTGAAGACGCTGTAGGAGAGTGAGCTCTGTCACGCAGCTCCATCAGTGGGCTTATTCAAGTCAAAACTTCAATGCATATTTCATGACACTTAAACAGTGATTGCTGGTATGGAGCTACACTCAGGGAGCGGCTCTGAACTATTATGCACTACTATAGTCTACACCTTTGTAATATTTCTCCCTTAAGTCTAAAGTTGTTTAAGGCTTCTTGTACCAAATGTGGCAAGGAAAATCTCTTCCCGATTCTGTCTTGCTCCTTTTACACATGTGCACATGTCTCATGACCTAAATAACGGCAGTGGTCATGTGACCCCTTGCTAAAGATTGGGTTGCATGATGTCATAAACAAACAATTACACAGAGTTCAGTTTGTACAAATTTCGACTTATTCTAAAGACATCAGCTTCAAAGGAAAACTGTTTTCAAGCAGAACTGTGAAATGAGTCAAACATTCTCCGAAATGACTTGCTAAGTGAGCTTCAGCAGGGTGACAGGTTTCCAAAAACTCACACATGGCATAATCCACCTGGAACCACACAGAGCATGCTCAGAACATCCATTCAATAAGCTGCTTTTTCACAGAGAAATAAAAAAATTAAAAAAAATAAAAAAATCACATTCTGCAAAGACAATGTAAGATGTGCAGAAGTCACAACTATGATGCAAGGGTGTTGCTAGGGCATTACTGTGCAGTTGCTAGGGGATTTAATGGTTTATAGAGTGCTACTAAATAAATAAATACTAACAACAAGAAGATGATGATTAAATTATTAATTATATCAATCAAACTGTATTTTATTATTATTAATTTATTATTTAGCAACACTAAAATAATTACACAGCAAAGTATAACAGTACTATCACTACTACTACTATTATTATTATTAAATTCCAAAGGCAATGGCAAAAATAAAATAATTCTTTGGATGAATTATTTATACATTTCTGGCTAGCTGCTATATATTTTTAAATTAATATTCTGGTTCATAGATTGATAATCAAAGGTTCCCTGTTTGGGTCCATTTGAAATAAAACCTCTGGCTTTGGCGTTCCAGGCAGCTTTTAGAAACTGCTTTCAAGCTGATCTAAGATCAGCTCTTTCACTTCCAAAACACTGAAGTGCCTGTCTTAAATCAAGGTAAAGGTGACTGGTAGCCAAAGGGTGAGAGTAGTTACACTGATCCAAGAACGTAATAAATCCCCTGATTACAGCATTACGGGCAGCTTTA